>NC_090324.1:182881259-183107260 GCF_040869045.1 Eurosta solidaginis
ACACTATATCTTGATCCCTGAGCTGTCGCCCGGCCAAGACAAAGGGCAAGCCCTCCACGCAAGGTAGAAATCTTTTTACCCTTATAACCGCGGAGTAACACTCCATCTCGGTGACGCTATAATTTTTCTGGGCTTTGTTAAGCTTACCTGACATGTATGCAATTGGTCTTTCGTTATTGTCTTCGTAGGGTTGGAAAGGAACCCCGCCCACTCCGTCTGCCGATGCATCGCATTGGATATAAAAACGTCTGTTGAAGTCGGGATGTGTAAGAACAGGTGCCGATAAGAGGCTTTGTTTCAGCTGTTTAAACGACCACCTGGCGTTGTTGTTTTTGTTGTTGTTGTAGCGATAAGGTTGCTCCCCAAGGCTTTGGGGAGTGTTATCGATGTGATGGCCCTTTGCCGGATACAGATCCGGTACGCTCCGGTACCACAGCACCATTAAGGTGCTTGCCAGACCATCTCGGGAACGATTTATGTGGCCACATTAAGTCTGTAGGCCATTCCCTCCCTCCCCACCCCAAGTTCATGAGAGCTTGGTGTATCCAGAGCCTCGTCTGTTAGCAGAGGTTGACAATTGGATTTGGAGAAGCTATATATTGCGCCGGCAACCTGAAGGGTTGCGCTACACAACCCCTTGAATCTGGTATTTTAGTTGCCTCTTACGACAGGCATACCTATCATCAGTCATTGTAAATTTCTTTATCTTTTCCTTGGTGAGGCAGTCGTGCAGCGGAGCTGCAATAGTCGCGTAATCTTGTATGAAGCGTCGGTACCAGCCTAACATGCCTAAGAACCGTCGCAACTGCTTTGGGGGTTTAGGCTCGGGAAAGTCCCTCACAGCTGCTACCTTATTTTAGTTGGGTTAAAGCAGTGGAATTTACATGTTTTATTCGCACTAAAAAACATATTTGATCGGATTAGCCTATATAATTAGATACAAATATTTCTTATTTTTTCATTGTTTTCTGCTGTAAATTCACTGTCGCTTAGCATCTTGATTTTCCGAATTAGGCTAATCGCAGTATTTATTTTTTGTTTCCATGGACGGTTTGAGTGATAGTTTATTATTGTACCAAATCAATGTAATCATTCTATTTCTCCGATGTATCTCCACGTCAAAGTAGGCAATCTTGCAGTTGTTCTCTTCTTCTTTCGTAAACTGTAGTTTGATATGCTGCGCGTTTAAAGTATTCAGTATGTCTTCCACGTCCTTTATCTTTACTACTGCAAATATGTCGGCCACATATTTTTTTATGTATATGACAAGTATGTTTCAGCTAAGCTGTCGTCCAAAATTCTGTCAGGTACGATATCAGCTATCGTTGGGGACAATGGGTTACCCATGGCCATGTCATAAATTTGATGGTAAAAAGTAATATTGTATGTAAAATAGTTGTTGTCCTGAAGACAAAATTCAAGAATCTTCTGGAATTGCCTTCTTTCAATATTTGTATGTTCTTCTAATTTATTCCATTTTTATATGATAGTGCCTACGGCTAGGTGTATCGGAATGTTAGTGAATAACGATGACGTCAACAGAGATTAGCATTTCGTCGTTTACAACTTTAATGTTCTCTATTTATTTCCAAGTTGGAAAGAGTTTCTTAGATTGTAATCTTCCGACACTATATTTTTTAAAATATTTCCAATATATTTAGATAACTTGAAACAAGGTATGTCCGTGGACGAGGAAATTGGTCTAAGAGGTAAGTTTGGTTTATGTATCTTAGGAAGTCCGTACAGTCTTGGTGCGTTGGCAACTGATGATGTTAATTTTTATTTCTCTTTTACGCTGATATTTTTGTACTCAGTTGAGCAGAGCTCACAGAGTATATTAAGTTTGATTGGATAACGGTTGGTTGTACATATATAAAGGAATCGAGATAGATATAGACTTCCATATATCAAAATAATCAGGATCGAAAAAAAATTTGATTGAGCCATGTCCGTCCGTCCGTCCGTCCGTTCGTCCGTTAACACGATAACTTGAGTAAATTTTGAGGTATCTTGATGAAATTTGGTATGTAGGTTCCTGAGCACTCATCTCAGATCGCTATTTAAAATGAACGATATCGGACTATAACCACGCCCACTTTTTCGATATCGAAAATTTCGAAAAACCGAAAAAATGCGATAATTCATTGCCAAAGGCGGTTAAAGCGATGAAACTTGGTAGATGGAATGAAGTTATGACGCAGAATAGAAAACTAGTAAGATTTTGGACAATGGGCGTGGCACCGCCCACTTTTACAAGAAGGTAATTTAAAAGTTTTGCAAGCTGTAATTTGGCAGTCGTTGAAGATATCATGATGAAATTTGGCAGGAACGTTACTACTATTACTGTATATGTGCTAAATAAAAATTAGCAAAATTGGATGAAGAACACGCCCACTTTTTAAAAAAAAATTTTTTTAAATTCAAATTTTAACAAAAAAGTTAATATCTTTACTGTATATAAGTAAATTAAGTCAAAATTCAACTCCAGTAATGATATGATGCAACAAAATCCAAAAATAAAAGAAAATTTCAAAATGGGCGTGGATCCGCCCATTTTCATTTAGTTTGTCTAGAATACTTTTAATGCCATAAGTCGAACAAAAATTTACCAATCCTTCTCAAATTTGGTAGGAGCATAGACTCTGTGACGATAACTGTTCTCTGTGAAAATGGGCGAAATCGGTGGAAGCCACGCCCAGTTTTTATACACAGTCCACCGTCTGTCCATCCGCTCGGCCGTTAACACAATAACTTGAGCAAAAACCGATATATCTTTACTAAACTTAGCCCACGTACTTATCTGAACTCACTTTATCTTGGTATAAAAAATGGCCGAAATCCGACCATAACCACGCCCACTTTATCGATATCGAAAATTACGAAAAATGAAAAAAATGCCATAATTCTATACCAACTACGAAAAAAAGGGATGAAACAGGGTAACTGGATTGGTTTATTGACGCAAAATATAACTTTGGAAAAAACTTTGTAAAATGGGTGTGACACCTACCATATTAAGTAGAAGAAAATGAAAAAGTTCTACAAGGCGAAATCAACAGCCCTTGGAATCTTGGCAGGAATACTGTTAGTGGTATTGCATATATAAATAAATTAGCAGTACCCGACAGATGATTTTCTGGATCACCTGGTCCACATTTTGGTCGATATCGCGAGAACGCCTTCACATATACATCTAAGGGCCACTCGCTTTTAAAACCCTCATTAATACTTTTAATTTGATATCCATATCGTACAAACACATTCTAGAATCACCCTGGCCCACCCTAATGGCGATATCTCGAAAAGGCGTCCACCTATAGACCTAATGCCCACTCCCTCTTAAAATGCTCAGTAACACCTTTCGTTTGATACCCATATCGTACAAACATTCTAGAGTCACCCCTGGCCCACCCTAATGGCGATATCTCGAAAAGGCGACCACCTATATACCTAATGTCCACTCCCTCTTAAAATGCTCAGTAACACCTTTCGTTTGATACCCATATCGTACAAACATTCTAGAGTCACCCCTGGCCCACCCTAATGGCGATATCTCGAAAAGGCGTCCACCTATAGACCTAATGCCCACTCCCTCTTAAAATGCTCAGTAACACCTTTCGTTTGATACCCATATCGTACAAACATTCTAGAGTCACCCCTGGCCCACCCTAATGGCGATATCTCGAAAAGGCGTCCACATATAGACCTAATGCCCACTCCCTCTTAAAATGCTCAGTAACACCTTTTGTTTGATACCCATATCGTACAAACATTGTAGAGTCACCCTTGGTCCACCTTTATGGCGATATCTCGAAAAGGCGTCCACCTATAGAACTAAGGATTACTCCCTTTTAAAATACTCATTACCACCTTTCATTTGATACCCATATCGTACAAACACATTCTAGAGTCACCCTGGCCCACCCTAATGGTGATATCTCGAAAAGGCGTCCACCTATAGACCTAATGCCCACTCCCTCTTAAAATGCTCAGTAACACCTTTCGTTTGATACCCATATCGTACAAACATTCTAGAGTCACCCCTGGCCCACCCTAATGGCGATATCTCGAAAAGGCGTCCACCTATAGACCTAATGCCCACTCCCTCTTAAAATGCTCAGTAACACCTTTCGTTTGATATCCATATCGTACAAACATTCTAGAGTCACCCTTGGTCCACGTTTATGGCGATATCTCGAAAAGGCGTCCACCTATAGAACTAAGGATTACTCCCTTTTAAAATACTCATTACCACCTTTCATTTGATACCCATATCGTACAAAAACATTCTGGAGTCACCCCTTTCCCACCCTAATGGCGATATCTCGAAAAGGCGTCCACCTATAGACCTAATGCCCACTCCCTCTTAAAATGCTCAGTAACACCTTTCGTTTGATACCCATATCGTACAAACATTCTAGAGTCACCCCTGGCTCACCCTAATGGCGATATCTCGAAAAGGCGTCCACCTATAGACCTAATGCCCACTCCATCTTAAAATTATCAGTAACACCTTTCGTTTGATACCCATATCGTACAAACACAATCTAGAGTCACCCCTGGCCCACCCTAATGACGATACCTCGAAAAGGCGTCCACCTATAGACCTCATGCCCACTTCCTCTTAAAATGCTCAGTAGCACCTTTCGTTTGATACCCATATCGTACAAACATTCTAGAGTCACCATTGGTCCACCTTTATGGCGATATCTCGAAAAGGCGTCCACCTATAGAACTAAGGATTACTCCCTTTTAAAATACTCATTACCATCTTTCATTTGATACCCATATCATACAAACACATTCTGGAGTCACCCCTGGCCCACCCTAATGGCGACATTTCGAAAAGGCGTGCACCTATAGACCTAATGCCCACTCCCTCTTAAAATGCTCAGTAACACCTTTCATTTGATTCCCATATCGTACAACTAGAGACACCCCTGGTCCACCTTTATGGCGATATCTCGAAACGGCGTCCACCTATGGAACTAAGGATCACTGCTTTTCAAAATATTCATTAACAGCTTTCATTTGATACCCATATCGTACAAACATATTCTAGAGTCACCCCTGGTCCACCTTTATGGCGATTTCTCGAAAAGGCGTTCACCTATAGAACTAAAGCCCATTCCCTTTTAAAGTACTCATTATCACCTTTCATTTGATACCCATATCGTACAAACACATTCTAGAGTCAGCCCTGGTCCACCTTTATGGCGATATCCCTAAATGGCGTCCATCCATAGAACTATGGCCTACTCTCTCTTAAAATACTCTTTAATACCTTCCATTTGATACACATGTCATACAACCACATTCCAGGGTTACCCTAGGTTCATTTTCCTACATGGTGATTTTCCTTATCTTGTCTCCATAGCTCTCAACTGAGTATGTAATGTTCGGTTACACCCGAACTTAGCCTTCCTTACTTGTTCTATTTAAAATGTAATTTATAATTAAATCATTTTTCCGCAGTAACTTTTGGGTGGGGTCACTTCTTATAGTTTTGTACGTTTGCTTATCATTAGCAGCTGCCCTATTTTCTGTTCATAATCTTTTTTTTTTTTTTTTGTTTTCGTTCATTAATATTATGTCATGTTTGTGTTGGTTAATGAATTTTTGGGTGTCATCTTTAGTATACATATTTCCTTTGCACTGTTTCTGAGTTTGTTTTGATATGTGTTGATTTTTCCAGCGAGTAGAGATATACGCCGCCGTCGCCGATTTTAGTCGTTTTTCGCACGCCGCCGCCGAATGTCAAAAATAACGGCACGGCGGCGGCGGCGTCCGGCGATTACTATATTTTCTACTCGTTTAAGGCTGTTTAGGTCATTTATTGTTCATGTCGAAAATTGGTCGGATATGGTCGAAAGTGGTATCAACGGATGCGCATCAGTGCCAGTTATAAGAACTAATTGCGAAATTTAACTCTTTCTAACTGTTCATAAGTCATTTAAAAACAAGTAAGAACGGGACTGTCTTCGGCTGTGCCGAAGACTTCATACCTTTCATGAATGGGGCTGAACAATAATCTTATCCCGTTCGTAATCTCCGAATAATCGGATGTATAAGATAAGAAATTTATAGTGAACAGATGTACATACCTTAACGATTTTAAAGACAAATATAAAATAAAAAACAGGTAGGTACTTTGTGTGAGGATGCAAAGTTTCAGGTTTTTTGTGGTCTGCGTGTAAAAACTATGACTGCGAATCACGTATTTCAAAAATATATGACGAAAACGTAACTATTTGATGAAATTTGATGAATTTTGAAGATTCTAGCCGTAAAAAAGGGGTCAAAATGACAGTTTATATGAAGTATATAATATATATACGACCGATCTCTATGATTTTTTCAGACAACAATATATGCTATATACGTAAGCATTTTGTGAAATTTGAAGCTTCTAACTGTTAAAACGGGGCAGAAATTGCGCAAAGTTTCTTATCTGAACAATCGGTTGTATGAGATATATACTATGTGTACCACCGATCTCAATGATTTTTTCAGACATCAATATATGCTATACACGTAAGCAGTTGGTGAAATTTGAAGCTTCAAGCTGTTAAAATGGGGCCGAAATCGTAAAAAAAATATATATATACTATATATATATACTATATATACCATCATATATATATTATATATATCACCGATCTCTATGATTTTTTGACACAACAATACATACTATATACGTAAGCAATCGGTGAAATTTGAAGCTTATAACTGTTAAAATGGGGAAGAAATTGCGCAAAGTTTCTTATCTGAACAATCGGCTGTATGGGATATATACTATATATACCACCGGTATCTATGATTTTCTCAGACAACAATATATGCTATACACGTAAGCATTTGGTGAAATTTGAACATATCTAAACGATTTTTAAGATAAATATAAAATAAACAAGTAAGGAAGGCTAAGTTCGGGTGTAACCGAACATTACATACTCAGTTGAGAGCTATGGAGACAAGATAAGGAAAATCACCATGTAGGAAAATGAACCTAGGGTAACCCTGGAATGTGGTTGTATGACATGTGTATCAAATGGAAGGTATTAAAGAGTATTTTAAGAGAGAGTAGGCCATAGTTCTATGGATGGACGCCATTTAGGGATATCGCCATAAAGGTGGACCAGGGCTGACTCTAGAATGTGTTTGTACGATATGGGTATCAAATGAAAGGTGATAATGAGTACTTTAAAAGGGAATGGGCTTTAGTTCTATAGGTGAACGCCTTTTCGAGAAATCGCCATAAAGGTGGACCAGGGGTGACTCTAGAATATGTTTGTACGATATGGGTATCAAATGAAAGCTGTTAATGAATATTTTGAAAAGCAGTGATCCTTAGTTCCATAGGTGGACGCCGTTTCGAGATATCGCCATAAAGGTGGACCAGGGGTGTCTCTAGTTGTACGATATGGGAATCAAATGAAAGGTGTTACTGAGCATTTTAAGAGGGAGTGGGCATTAGGTCTATAGGTGCACGCCTTTTCGAAATGTCGCCATTAGGGTGGGCCAGGGGTGACTCCAGAATGTGTTTGTATGATAAGGGTATCAAATGAAAGATGGTAATGAGTATTTTAAAAGGGAGTAATCCTTAGTTCTATAGGTGGACGCCTTTTTGAGATATCGCCATAAAGGTGGACCAATGGTGACTCTAGAATGTTTGTACGATATGGGTATCAAACGAAAGGTGCTACTGAGCATTTTAAGAGGAAGTGGGCATGAGGTCTATAGGTGGACGCCTTTTCGAGGTATCGTCATTAGGGTGGGCCAGGGGTGACTCTAGATTGTGTTTGTACGATATGGGTATCAAACGAAAGGTGTTACTGATCATTTTAAGATGGAGTGGGCATTAGGTCTATAGGTGGACGCCTTTTCGAGATATCGCCATTAGGGTGAGCCAGGGGTGACTCTAGAATGTTTGTACGATATGGGTATCAAACGAAAGGTGTTACTGAGCATTTTAAGAGGGAGTGGCCATTAGGTCTATAGGTGGACGCCTTTTCGAGATATCGCCATTAGGGTGGGAAAGGGGTGACTTCAGAATATTTTTGTACGATATGGGTATCAAATGAAAGGTGGTAATGAGTATTTTAAAAGGGAGTAATCCTTAGTTCTATAGGTGGACGCCTTTTCGAGATATCGCCATAAACGTGGACCAAGGGTGACTCTAGAATGTTTGTACGATATGGATATCAAACGAAAGGTGTTACTGAGCATTTTAAGAGGGAGTGGGCATTAGGTCTATAGGTGGACGCCTTTTCGAGATATCGCCATTAGGGTGGGCCAGGGGTGACTCTAGAATGTTTGTACGATATGGGTATCAAACGAAAGGTGTTACTGAGCATTTTAAGAGGGAGTGGGCATTAGGTCTATAGGTGGACGCCTTTTCGAGATATCGCCATTAGGGTGGGCCAGGGTGACTCTAGAATGTGTTTGTACGATATGGGTATCAAATGAAAGGTGGTAATGAGTATTTTAAAAGGGAGTAATCCTTAGTTCTATAGGTGGACGCCTTTTCGAGATATCGCCATAAAGGTGGACCAAGGGTGACTCTACAATGTTTGTACGATATGGGTATCAAACGAAAGGTGTTACTGAGCATTTTAAGAGGGAGTTGGCATTAGGTCTATATGTGGACGCCTTTTCGAGATATCGCCATTAGGGTGGGCCAGGGGTGACTCTAGAATGTTTGTACGATATGGGTATCAAACGAAAGGTGTTACTGAGCATTTTAAGAGGGAGTGGCCATTAGGTCTATAGGTGGACGCCTTTTCGAGATATCGCCATTAGGGTGGGAAAGGGGTGACTCCAGAATGTTTTTGTACGATATGGGTATCAAATGAAAGGTGGTAATGAGTATTTTAAAAGGGAGTAATCCTTAGTTCTATAGGTGGACGCCTTTTCGAGATATCGCCATAAACGTGGACCAAGGGTGACTCTAGAATGTTTGTACGATATGGATATCAAACGAAAGGTGTTACTGAGCATTTTAAGAGGGAGTGGGCATTAGGTCTATAGGTGGACGCCTTTTCGAGATATCGCCATTAGGGTGGGCCAGGGGTGACTCTAGAATGTTTGTACGATATGGGTATCAAACGAAAGGTGTTACTGAGCATTTTAAGAGGGAGTGGGCATTAGGTCTATAGGTGGACGCCTTTTCGAGATATCGCCATTAGGGTGGGCCAGGGTGACTCTAGAATGTGTTTGTACGATATGGGTATCAAATGAAAGGTGGTAATGAGTATTTTAAAAGGGAGTAATCCTTAGTTCTATAGGTGGACGCCTTTTCGAGATATCGCCATAAAGGTGGACCAAGGGTGACTCTACAATGTTTGTACGATATGGGTATCAAACGAAAGGTGTTACTGAGCATTTTAAGAGGGAGTGGGCATTAGGTCTATATGTGGACGCCTTTTCGAGATATCGCCATTAGGGTGGGCCAGGGCTGACTCTAGAATGTTTGTACGATATGGGTATCAAACGAAAGGTGTTACTGAGCATTTTAAGAGGGAGTGGGCATTAGGTCTATAGGTGGACGCCTTTTCGAGATATCGCCATTAGGGTGGGCCAGGGGTGACTCTAGAATGTTTGTACGATATGGGTATCAAACGAAAGGTGTTACTGAGCATTTTAAGAGGGAGCGGACATTAGGTATATAGGTGGTCGCCTTTTCGAGATATCGCCATTAGGGTGGGCCAGGGGTGACTCTAGAATGTTTGTACGATATGGGTATCAAACGAAAGGTGTTACTGAGCATTTTAAGAGGGAGTGGGCATTAGGTCTATAGGTGGACGCCTTTTCGAGATATCGCCATTAGGGTGGGCCAGGGTGATTCTAGAATGTGTTTGTACGATATGGATATCAAATTAAAAGTATTAATGAGGGTTTTAAAAGCGAGTGGTCCTTAGATGTATATGTGAAGGCGTTCTCGCGATATCGACCAAAATGTGGACCAGGTGATCCAGAAAATCATCTGTCGGGTACTGCTAATTTATTTATATATGCAATACCACTAACAGTATTCCTGCCAAGATTCCAAGGGCTGTTGATTTCGCCTTGTAGAACTTTTTCATTTTCTTCTACTTAATATGGTAGGTGTCACACCCATTTTACAAAGTTTTTTCCAAAGTTATATTTTGCGTCAATAAACCAATCCAGTTACCATGTTTCATCCCTTTTTTCGTAGTTGGTATAGAATTATGGCATTTTTTTCATTTTTCGTAATTTTCGATATCGATAAAGTGGGCGTGGTTATGGTCGGATTTCGGCCATTTTTTATACCAAGATAAAGTGAGTTCAGATAAGTACGTGGGCTAAGTTTAGTAAAGATATATCGGTTTTTGCTCAAGTTATTGTGTTAACGGCCGAGCGGAAGGACAGACGGTGGACTGTGTATAAAAACTGGGCGTGGCTTCCACCGATTTCGCCCATTTTCACAGAGAACAGTTATCGTCACAGAATCTATGCTCCTACCAAATTTGAGAAGGATTGGTAAATTTTTGTTCGACTTATGGCATTAAAAGTATTCTAGACAAACTAAATGAAAATGGGCGGATCCACGCCCATTTTGAAATTTTCTTTTATTTTTGGATTTTGTTGCATCATATCATTACTGGAGTTGAATTTTGACTTAATTTACTTATATACAGTAAAGATATTAACTTTTTTGTTAAAATTTGAATTTAAAAAAATTTTTTTTTAAAAAGTGGGCGTGTTCTTCATCCAATTTTGCTAATTTTTATTTAGCACATATATAGTAATAGTAGTAACGTTCCTGCCAAATTTCATCATGATACCTTCAACGACTGCCAAATTACAGCTTGCAAAACTTTTAAATTACCTTCTTGTAAAAGTGGGCGGTGCCACGCCCATTGTCCAAAATCTTACTAGTTTTCTATTCTGCGTCATAACTTCATTCCATCTACCAAGTTTCATCGCTTTAAGCGCCTTTGGCAATGAATTATCGCATTTTTTCGGTTTTTCGAAATTTTCGATATCGAAAAAGTGGGCGTGGTTATAGTCCGATATCGTTCATTTTAAATAGCGATCTGAGATGAGTGCTCAGGAATCTACATACCAAATTTCATCAAGATACCTCAAAATTTACTCAAGTTATCGTGTTAACGGGCGGACGGACGGACGGACATGGCTCAATCAAATTTTTTTTCGATCCTGATTATTTTGATATATGGAAGTCTATATCTATCTCGATTGCTTTATATATGTACAACCAACCGTTATCCAATCAAACTTAATATACTCTGTGAGCTCTGCTCAACTGAGTATAAAAATAGGTAGGTAATCTGTGTGAGGATGCAAAGCTTCACGTTTTTTGTGGTCTGCATGTAAAAACTATGGCTACGAATCACGTATTTCAAAAATATATGACGTAAACGTAACTATTTGATGAAATTTGATGAATCTTGAAGCTTCTAGCCGTAAAAAAGGGGTCAATATGACAGTTTATATGAAGTGTATAATATATATACCACCGATCTCTATGATTTTTTCAGACAACAATATATGCTATATACGAAAGCATTTTGTGAAATTTGAAGCTTCTAACTGTTAAAACGGGGCAGAAATTGCGCAAAGTTTCTTATCTGAACAATCGGTTGTATGAGATATATACTATGTATACCACCGATCTCAATGATTTTTTCAGACATCAATATATGCTATACACGTAAGCAGTTGGTGAAATTTGAAGCTTCTAGCTGTTAAAATGGGGTAGAAACTGCGAAAAGTTTCTTATCTGAACAATCGGTTGTATGAGATATATACTATATATACAACCGATCTCTATGATTTTTTCAGACAACAATATATGCTATATACGTAAGCAATCAGTGAAATTTGAAGCTTATAGCTGTTAAAATGGGGTAGAAATTGCGAAAAGTTTCTTATCTGAACAATCGGTTGTATGAGATATATATAATATATACAACCGATCTCTATGATTTTTTCAGACAACAATATATGCTATATACGTAAGCAATCGGTGAAATTTGAAGCTTATGGCTGTTAAAATGGGGTAGAAATTGCGAAAAGTTTCTTATCTGAACAATCGGTTGTATGAGATATATACTATATATACAACCGATCTCTATGATTTTCTCAGACAACAATATATGCTATATAAGTAAATATTCGGTGAAAGTTGAAGCTTCTAGCTGTTAAAATGGGGCTAAAATTTGCGAAAATATATATATATATACTATATATATATACTATATATACCACCATATATATACTATATATACCACCGATCTTTATGATTTTTTCAGACAACAATATATGCTATATACGTAAGCATTCGCTGAAATTTGAAGCCTCTAGCTCTTAAAATAGGGCAGTAATTACGAAAAGTTCCTTATCTGAACAATCGGTTGTGGGGGATATATACTATATATACGACCGATCTCATAAATTTTTTCAGGCAACAATATGTGCAATATACGAAAATATATAGTGAAGTTTGAAGCTTCAATCTGTTAAATTGGGTAAGATATTACAAAAATCCTCTTTTTCTGAAAAATCGGTTGTATGGAGGATATATGCTATAGTGGTCCGATCCGGTCGGTTCCGACAAATGTCTAATCGGACACCCAAATACACCGGCTCACCAAATTTTATCAAGATATCTCAAAAATTGAGGGACTAGTTTGCATACAAACAGACAGACGGACAGACGGACGTGGCTAAATCAACTCAGCTCTTCAACCTGATTATTTCGGTATACTTAATGGTGGGTCTATCTATTTTCCTTTAAGGACTTACAATTTTCGGTTTCGTGACGAAATTAATATACCATTTCATTTTCATGAAAGGTATAAAAATAGGTAGGTAATCTGTGTGAGGATGCAAAGCTTCACGTTTTTTGTGGTCTGCATGTAAAAACTATGACTACGAATCACGTATTTCAAAAATATATGCCGTAAACGTAACTATTTGATGAAATTTGATGAATTTTGAAGCTTCTAGCCGTAAAAAAGGGGCAAAAATTACAGTTTGTATGAAGTGTATAATATATATACCACCGATCTCTATAATTTTTTCAGACAACAATATATGCTATATCCGTAAGCATTTTGTAAAATTTGAAGCTTCTAGCTGTTAAAACGGGGCAGAAATTGCGCAAAGTTTCTTATCTGACCAACGGTTGTATGAGATATATACTATATATACCACCGATCTCTATGATTTTTTCAGACAACAATATATGCTATATACGTAAGCATTTGGTGAAATTTGAAGCTTCTAGCTGTTAAAATGGGGTAGAAATTGCGAAAAGTTTCTTATCTGAACAATCGGTTGTATGAGATATATACTATATATACAACCGATCTCTATGATTCTTTCAGACAACAATATATGCTATATACGTAAGCAATCGGTGAAATTTGAAGCTTATAGCTGTTAAAATGAAGTAGAAATTGCGAAAAGTTTCTTATCTGAACAATCGGTTGTATGAGATATATACTATATATACAACCGATCTCTATGATTTTTTCAGACAACAATATATGCTATATACGTAAGTATTCGGTGAAATTTGAAGCTTCTAGCTGTTAGAATGGGGCTAAAATTTGCCAAAAATATATATATATATATACTATATATATATACTATATATACCACCATATATATACTATATATACCACCGATCTTTATGATTTTTTCAGACAACAATATATGCTATATACCTAAGCATTCGTTGAAATTTGAAGCCTCTAGCTCTTAAAATGGGGCAGTAATTACGAAAAGTTCCTTATCTGAACAATCGGTTGTGGGGGATATATACTATATATACGACCGATCTCATCAATTTTTTCAGGCAACAATATGTGCAATTTACGAAAGTATATGGTGAAGTTTAAAGCTTCTGTTAAATTGGGTAAGATATTACAAAAATCCTCTTTTTCTGAAAAATCGGTTGTATGGAGGATATATGCCATAGTGGTCCGATCCGGTCGGTTCCGACAAATGTCTAATCGGACACCCAAATACACCCGCTCACCAAATTTTATCAAGATATCTCAAAAATTGAGGGACTAGTGTGCATACAAACAGACAGACGGACAGACGGACAGACGGACATGGCTAAATCAACTCAGCTCTTCAACCTGATTATTTCGGTATACTTAATGGTGGGTCTATCAATTTTCCTTTAAGGACTTACAATTTTCGGTTTCGTGACGAAATTAATATACCATTTCATTTTCATGAAAGGTATAAAAACAGGCGCTTTCGATGTCAGCTTATCACGGACTTTGTATCACACAATTCATCAAGTTATTAAAAAAAAAACATTAAAAAAAGTTTTATAATAAATTTATATGCTCGCTTTGCTTATTTTTTTCAAAAATTAGTAAAGAACAATGAATTCAAATAAAATTACCCAAGGCGAACATGTTTTCAAATTTTCATCAAGTTGTTAAAAAAGGCAAATTACCCAAAAAAGGTGCCGATTTTTTTAAAAATTGTATATTGCGATTAACTGAGAGAATAAGCGACATCAGTGGTGCAAATTCCTTTAGTAAGTTTTAGGGGCATAAACACTCCTTTGAAATGATTCTTACCTCATACTCAAGTTGAGGATATATGATCGTATGAGAAGGGTTTGAAAACTCGCTTAGTCTTACATTCAAACATCTGTTGTTTATTTTCGAAACTAAACAATAGCGTCTGAAATATTAATTTTGATTTTCACACTTCTCCTTCAACACCTAAGCCTCTCGGTTTGGCATTTCCTACAGTTGGCGGCCCTATTGAAAACTAGTTCCTTGGAGTTAATCACATTGTTTATAGCCTACCAAGCAAGTTTAAATATAACCTTCGCGTTACGGCTCCTTTTACAAATGTGAATATGTAGCACATATATTTACCAAGTGAGGTTTTGTCCTTCGCAAGAACACTGAAAGCGGTGAAGCAAAAGCTTTCCCAACACAGTCGAACTAATGATCGTGTGTGCTACTACCTTAACGAAGTGGACAGTCGAACTAGTCTGAAAACTGAAGCTACGCGGTCATCCATTCTAAAACATCGTTTTGATTTAACGAAGTCTATTGAAATCAATGTTGTGAACACAAACATCTGAAACTTTGTTTTACATTTTAAAAATTGTATCCAGATTCCTTGCAAAATTTTAAGTATGTAAATGCGCCGAGAATTATATGATTTTCACCCACCCAAAAGTTACGCAATGACATCCATTTAGACTGCTTATGATTTCGAGGAGGAATCCTTGGCCGAATAGTCACTTCCTAATATTTCAAGGTATTTCTCTGGTGTAGCTCGGCAGCATAGCGCGACAAATCATCCGTTAGAAAATCTTCGGAATTACACCTAAGCTTCTAGGAAAGTGACGTCGACGAAAGTACATATGAGTTCGAAGTCGCAGTCCTATAGCTTCTGTACTGGCATATGGTGTGAGGGTCAGGAGGCATTGTAGCGACTGGTGGTCGGGATTGCTACTGTTCGCACATCGGGAATTGTAGCTCTTAATCATCGGGAATTCTAGCTTGAAAAAACCGGATGCGCCCTGTGCCACGAGAGTCATGAGTATTAATAGACCATTAATAGCAACCGCAAGTCGCCTTTGTTCGTGACCGTCTGCTTTGCACGCAGAGTATATTAACTTTGATTGGATAACGGTTGGTTATCTATATATATAAAAATAAGTGCAAATTTTTGGTGTTACTTTATACCTTGAGACCGGCTCCACCAAATTCAACTAAATTTCTACGGTACATTTGGGCTATCATGTAGATGGTTTCTGTAAAGCTTGATTGAATTTGGTCGAGCAGTTCATGAGATACACACCAAGCTACGGCTACGTTTCATACCAATAGATGGTGCTTATTTGCATATTTGCTTTATTTCATGAAATGGAATAGGTGGTGCTTATTTCCATTTTGCATTATTCAATGGAATTGAGGTTTCTAGAATTATAATTTGACGTTCGGCATTTCTCAAGTGAAAACCAAACGAAAAAAAGAAGTAATTTCTTTTGTTTTGTTCTTTTTTTTCATAAAAACTGTGAAAAATAAAAATAAATGAACTGGATTTAAGTAAATTCGGTATATGCTGTGCTTCAATTTTGTGCGTAAAGTCCCACTAAATTTACTAAGTGTGATTTTGTTGTGTCAAAGAAACAACATGGTAATAGAATTGTGTTGCTTTTCTTCAGAAACAACCATGAATACAGTTGAAATAATCTTGGAAATTTCTGACCGACTGCATTCTAATGAAGATGTCATACATTTCGCATCGGAAAATTCATTTTTGGCTGGGACTTTGGCAACAAGAATTCAAGAGTATCGAGTTCATCGCATTTTTTACAGTGAAGCGCTGATGCATTATTTCGGTCAATATTTTAGATTTCTCGAAATCAAAACCCGACATTCCGCAAATTTCACCTGGTTCTTTTCAAATGGTCGCTTCCTTACTGAAATTTTACAATATCTCTTCATTACACAACTGTCCCACCAAACAACGGTTCGGCGCAACGTGTTCAATCTTCTTTCATGACGAGAAATCACTTATTGGGAAAACGAATATACAGAATCGTTGACTGTTGCCATTCAACTTGCAAATTTACGACTACCAAATTTGATAGCCATAAGATTTACATATACAATGTTTCTTCGAAATACGGATCAAGTCAACATTAGAAACATTCGCCCACCTGTTTTCGAATCAATATCGCTACAACTATTTGGTAAATTAACTCATGGATCCCCCAAGTTCAACGAATATATTCACCAGCGTCCCGAAAATTGTTGTTCCTGCACACTAACTAACTTTTTTACTCTGATACCTTAAGAATAAAAAAATTAAAAAAAAAATAATGAAGAAATGTATTTATGATGTGTTGTACTGATTCATCTGCATCTGATCAAGTTTTCTTAAACAAGAATATGAACAATGAACATGGCTGCCATTTTGGCAACAGGGATTTTTCAGATACAATGGAAAGAGATACACCACAACACAACATATCTGTCACATCGTACTTTCTGTGAATATTGATATTAGGTCTTTTTGTTATGAACTATGAAGAATCAACACGTGTGTTCAATATTTATGTAGATTTCGATTCATAATTGAGTATTTCTTCATTTTCAATTGGATTCATATCAATATTTATAATACATTGGGAATTCCTTTTGTAAGTATGTCGTATCGTTGAACAAAAACAGTAGAAAATTGTGGCAATGATGTATCATGTTTTTCTCTTCAAATTTATTTTTTCAAATATTCTTTCTTCGTTCATTTTATAGAATACGTTTAGTGATTTCAACTGTATCTACGTGTATCACAAAAGTTTTATTTTATTCTACTAATTAATTTTTTCTTTTCATTTAAGTCTTATTTAATTTTAGCCTGCATTTTAAAGAATTTTTTCTTCGATTTAACCTTAATAAAAAAATTTTTGATTTGGATTAGGTTTAATTTAATGTGAAATGACATAAATTTTAATTTATGTGAACTGAGGGATTAATTTGTACAAAAAAATAATTTTACCAAAATTTAATGCCTGCAAAAAACAAATTATTTTGCGTTATATGGACTGAATATCAAAATTGATTTTAATCGATTCTACGTTTATGAAAAAGGGAACCTTCACTCAATTTGAGAGTACAAGAAAAGGTAAATAGAATTGAAAACAAGTAAGGAAGGTTAAGTTCGGGTGTAACCGAACATTACATACTCAGTTGAGAGCTATGGTGACAACATAAGGGAAATAACCATGTAGGAAAATGAACCGAGGGAAACCCTGGAATGTGTTTGTATGACATGTGTATCAAATGAAAGGCATTAAAGAGTATTTTATGAGGGAGTGGGCCATAGTTCTATAGGTGGACGCTATTTAGGGATATAGCCATAAAGGTGGATCAGGGTTGACTCTAGAATGCGTTTGTACGATATGGGTATCAAATGAAAGGTATTAATGAGTATTTTAAAATGGCGTGGCACTAAGTTCTATAGATGGACGCCTTTTCGAGATATCGCCGTAAAGATGGACCAGGGGTGACTCTAGAATGCGTTTATACGATATGGGTATCAAATGAAAGGTGTTAATGAGCATTTTAAAAGGGAGTAATCCTTAGTTCCATAGGTGGACGCCGTTTCGAGATATCGCCATAAAGGTGGGCCAGGGGTGACTCTAGAATTCGTTTGTGAAAGACGGGTATCAAACGAAAGGAGTTAATGAGTATTTTAAGAGGGAGTGGGCCTTAGTTCTATAGGTGGACGCATTTTCGAGGTATCGCAATAAAGGTGGACCAGGGGTGACTCTAGACTTTGTTTGTACGATATGGGTATCAAATGAAAGGTGTTAATCATTATTTTAAAAGGGCGTGGGGCTTAGTTCTATAGGTGGACCCCTTTTCGAGATATCGCCATAAAGGTGGACCAGGGGTGACTCTAGAATTCGTTTGTGCAATATGGGTATCAAACGAAAGGAGTTAATGAGTATTTTAAGAGGGAGTGGGCCTTAGTTCTATAGGTGGACGCATTTTCGAGGTATCGCAATAAAGGTGGACCAGGGGTGACTCTAGACTTTGTTTGTACGATATGGGTATCAAATGAAAGGTGTTAATGAGTATTTTTAAAAGGGAGTGGGCCTTCGTTTTATAGGTGTTCGCCTTTTCGGGATATCGCCATAAAGGTGGACCAGGGGTGACTTTAGAATTTGTTTGTATGATATGGGTATCAAATGAAAGGTGTTAATGATAATTTTAAAAGGGCGTGGGGCTTAGTTCCATAGGTGGACGCCGTTTCGAGATATCGCCATAAAGGTGAGCAAGGGGTGACTCTAGAATTCGTTTGTGCAATATGGGTATCAAACGAAAGGAGTTAATGAGTATTTTAAGAGGGAGTGGGCCTTTCTGGACCAGGGGTGACTCTAGACTTTGTTTGTACGATATGGGTATCAAATGAAAGGTGTTAATGAGTATTTTTAAAAGGGAGTGGGCCTTCGTTCTATAGGTGTTCGCCTTTTCGAAATATCGCCATAAAGGTGGACCAGGGGTGACTCTAGAATGAGTTTGTACGATATGGGTATCAAATTAAAGGTATTAATGAGAGTTCCAAAAGGGAGTGGTGGTAGTTGTATATGTGAAGGCGTTTTCCAGATATCGACCAAAAGGTGGACCAGGGTGACCCAGAACATCATCTGCTGCATACCGCTAATTTATTTATATATGCAATACCTGCCAAGATTTTAAGGGTTTTTATTTCGCCCTGCAGAACTTTTTCATTTTCTTCTACTTAATATGGTAGGTGTCACAACCATTTTATAAAGTTTTTTCTAAAGTTATATTTCGCGTCAATAAAACAATCCAATTACCTTACCATATTTCATCCCTTTTTTCGTATTTGGTATAGAATTATGGCATTTTTTCATTTTTCGTAATTTTCGATATCGAAAAAGTGGGCGTGGTCATAGTCGGATTTCGTTAATTTTTCATACCAAGATAAAGTGAGTTCAGATAAGTACGTGAACTGAGTTTAGTAAAGATATATCGATTTTTGCTCAAGTTATCGTGTTAACGGCCATGCGGAAGGACAGACGGACGACTGTGTATAAAAACTGGGCGTGACATCAACCGATTTCGCCCATTTTCACAGAAACAGTTAACACCATAAAATCTATGCCCCTACCAAATTTCAAAAGGATTGGTTAATTTTTGTTCGACTTATGGCGTTAAAAGTATCCTAGACAAATTAAATGAAAAAGGGCGGAGCCACACCCATTTTTAAATTTTCTTTTATTTTTGTATTTTGTTGCACCATATCATTACTGGAGTTGAATCTTGACATAATTTACTTATATACTGTAAAGATATTAAATTTTTTGTTAAAATTTTACTTTAAACAAATTTTTTTTTTAAAAGTGGGCGTGGTCCTTCTCCGATTTTGTTAATTTTTATTAAGCGTACATATAGTAATAAGAGTAACGTTCCTGCCAAATTTCATCATGATATCTTCAACGACTGCCAAATTACAGCTTGCAAAATTTTCAATTACCTTCTTTTGAAAGTGGGCGGTGCCACGCCCATTGTCCAAAATTTTACTAGTTTTCTATTTTGCGTCATAATTTCAACTCATCTACCAAGTTTCGTCGCTTTATCGGTCTTTTGTAATGAATTATCGCACTTTTTCGGTTTTTCGAAATTTTCGATATCGAAAAAGTGGGCGTGGTTATAGTCCGATATCGTTCATTTTAAATAGCGATCTGAGATGTGTGCTCAGGAACCTACATTCCAAATTTCATCAAGATACCTCAAAATTTACTCAAGTTATCGTGTTAACGGACGGACGGACGGACGGACGGACATGGCTCAATCAAATTTTTTTTCGATCCTGATTATTTTGATATATGGAAGTCTATATCTATCTCGATTCCTTTATATATGTAGAACCAACCGTTATCCAATCAAACTTAATATACTCTGTGAGCTCTGCTCAACTGAGTATAATTATTGGGACTTTTAATTTTACTAAACTTTGATTTCAAGAGTGAATCTTTTTCTCAAAAAAAGAATGAAAGAGTTATCAATTTAAATTTTTAGCCAAAAACACAAAAACGATTTTTTTCTTCTTTCAGGGAATTTAATTATATAAACAGTACATTATGGCTTATAATTTACAATTGCGCTGCTTGAACGGAATCGAAACCGTTTTCCGAACACTAAGGGATGCGCATACCCCGATTCGTATCTAAACGGAATTTCGTACCAATTTCACACAATTCACGCATTTCGTTTTTGCGCATGCACACATTCATACCTGTACATGTAGGCCTCCTTCCACTAACGTTGCGCAACACGCGTAGATACCTGGTTGAGATACATTTTGTCGATAACCGCGTAATGCAAGAACAAGTACGGTTGTCGGTGACATATGTATCTACGTATCTCAAGGATAGCGTAACAGACTCGCATCCGCCGATGGGGCTTACCCTATGGAGCGTGTGCGTAAACTAATTCATACGCAGCCGATTATGTGCCATTTCCCTCTTCGACCCCCAACGCGTGGCCTCGACCCACACCTTTATGCCGGGCAAGTAGTAAAGATCTAAATAATGCAAGTATCTACCTACTAACTATATAACAGGTCCACTTTTGGTCCTAAGTATCTACTTACTAAAATATCACTGTGTTAAAAAAAAAACTAAGTAGTCAAGATTTGTTACGGTAAATATCACAGATAGGGTTAAGGTCAGAGAAAGAATTAAAAATATCACAGTGGGCTATGTATAAATACGTAAATAATCAAAAACTTAAACTAGATAATAGGGAATAAATAATTGCAACAATAATTCAAAGCGGGTATAATAATCAGTAAATGGTCAGTTAGGTGTATCAATATAAAATAAAACCACTGGATTTAAAAAAATACTAAATTAATAAGGAACAAGGTTGTCAGATGAGTCCATAAATAATTACATCGTCAGGCATGCTAATAAATAGGTATAAATAAACAAGTCAAAAGTTATTCAGACACAACAACACTTAAAATTTAACATTTAACATATATTCACTACTCTACTTCGCAAAAATGTCTTTAGCGTGGTATACCCCGATCTTTTTCCCACTAGAATTACCTAGCTCATACATCGAATTTCCAATTGCCTTTAGCACTATGCATTTGACTTGCTTGCGAGCAAGCTTGGCATTACAATGATCCATCTGAGAGCTCTGTTTAAAATTTCAGCGGTGTACCACTTTTCCAATCTAAAACCTAATATCTCTAACTCTTGTATCATACACCTTTCTACTACGCTCGTGTGCTAACTTCAGCTCTTCCATAATTTTTTTTCTAATCAATTGCAACTTATCGCCGTTTGTCTCCACTTCGAAATCAACATCCTTCAGGGAGTCTAACTTCCGGCATAGCTCATATGATGCTGCATGCAATATCATTGGCATACCGAAAGTGGCCTGATAGGGTGACATGTGGATTCCGGAGTGGACGGCATTTCGCAGAGCAAACGCCGCATCGCTAATGTGTCGGTCCCAGTTCTTTTGGTTTCCATGATCTTACGATCTGTAGTACTGACCGATTCACTCTTTCTGCTGCGTTTCCCTGCGGTGAATAATACGCTGTAAAATCTACAAACAAACGTTGAAAAGGCCGTTCGGTTACATGTTGCTTTCTCACTAGCGGTCTGTCCATGACCATTACTCAGTAATATCTTTCCCGTAACCGCGACAAAGTTTCATGTATGCCCCCGTGTCCTGCTGAAGGAGAGCTGTGAGCCTACTCTACTAACCGCTGCCGTAGTTCCGACGGAACCCAAAGCTTCCAGGCAAGGTCCGCTTGAAGACCGTCTCCACGGTCAAACTGAGTCCGTTTATATACGTACCCGTCAGACATGCGTAATTGTCTTTGTTATCTGCCGCAATTCGCAATATTCGTCGGAGTCAAAATATGGCGAGTCTAGACATACTTCCATTACTCTATCACAGGGAATTATTTCTTCAATATCCGTTCGGGAAAGAGTATCCGGTACAACGTTCTATGAGCCTTTTTGATACTCTATAACAAAGTCGAAGCTATGGAGTTTTAAACTCCATCTAGCGAGTCGTCCTGCCAGATCCTTTTGATTCATAAGCCATTTTAATCTTGCGTGATCTGTTATTATAGTGAAGGGTGTTTAGGCCAACAGCCCAAACCCTAAACATAAAAGGTCGCCCTCGCACTTTTTCTTATATTGTTAACAGTGCCAGTCAAACTGTTTATGTTAACCATGAAAATAAACATCGCAGGAATAAATAAACAGCAAGCGGTATTGACCTGTTATGTTATTTTTTAACTCACTTCTTTTCACACACCAAGTACAAAGGACGTATCCTGCCGCAGTTTCCAGCTTCAACTAAAAGGTAACCTAAAAATATATCTATAATTAATTTTTTGTGCACAATCTTTATTTCGAATAAAGATATTTATATTTAAATTAAAAATACTAATACCAACTTTTCTTGTTCTTTTCTACACTATATCTTGACCGGCACCATCCCTGAGCTGTGGCCCGGCCAAGACATTGGTCCATTCAATCCGTTTTTTCATCACAGCGACCTTTTTGGCATCAACAGCACAAGTGTTTAAATATTATTAAAGCGACCATTTTGCGAACCAACCACAGGAGTTCAGAAACTGTTGTACTTGCGACCAATTTTGACGGTATATTTCTTGGTATTTTCGAGTCGTGAGGAGTTATTTTCGGCAAAAACAACACAGAAATTTGGCCAACAAAATTTATAAATTATTGAGTTTGCGACCAATAACACCAACAACTTCATAGCGATTTCATCAGTTTGAAACATCTACAAATAAAAGGTACGTGGTTATTTTCAGTGAGCACATTATAATAAAATTAGTGAAAGTGAAAGAGTGCAAGTGATTTGTGAAACAAAATTAAAATTTAAATTTGAACAAATAGCCCTTTGGACCATCAGATATTACTTGTCACCAACGGTAAGAATATTTGACACGGCTTAAGGGTCTTCAGTGTCGCACCAACGCACACACATATTTGTACAAAATAGTGTTTTTGGTTTAAATACAAGGAAAGTTGCAAGCAAATTCGTTGAAGATTAATTAATTCATTTTACATTTTATGTTACTTGCACTTTTCTATTATTAATTGCTCACAACAACAACACAACACTGTGTACTTAACCTCACTTTCGGTTTTGGTTGATCACAGCTGAATTATAGAAAATTTGTTTCACAAAAATCACTTAGCTTTAAAATTAAATTCACTTTTGAAACAAACAAAATTTAATTTGAGCGTTTATTTAGTGGACGGAACATTTTTCCTCCAACTTTTGCCCAGGTTTTCATTTGCGTTTGCAAAAAAATAATATGTGCTACATACGCACAAGCACATAATATAGTTGGTGAGCAATAACTTTCTTTAACACGTACATATATATTTTACACAGTCCACTGTTTTTATATAAATTATTAAAAGTTCTTCGAAAGATTTATGGACCTCTACGTGTTGGCGATGGCGAAGATTTAATGATGAGCTGTACGAGCTATACGCAGGCATCAACATAGTCCAGCGAATTAAAACGCAGCGGCTGCGCTGGGCCATGTAATGTGAATGAATGATGATGCTCCGGCCAAGAAAGTGTTTCTATCGGAACCCGCCTATGAAGCAGAGGTAGAGGACGGCCCCACTCCGTTGGAAGGACCAGGTGGAAAACGATTTAAACTCCCTTGGTGTGACCAATTGGCGAAGGAGAGACTGGCGCGCCTTGTTGGACGGCCATAACCGTTTAGACGGTTAAGCGCCAATTAAGTAAGTAAGTAAGTATTAAATTTTGAGTTTATTTTCGTTCAAGAATAAATATTTACATACATTAAATTTACACTCAATTTATTAGAAGTTATTCAATTTGTTGGGGTCCTTTTGTTGGTGGGAAGCGTTGTCTAATTTTTATATTAGCGAATTGGGTAATTCCACAGATTCTGCCTGTGTGTACGTAATTTATTTGAAAAATCAATTGTTTCGATTTTTCAACCTTTTAATATGGAAGCATATAACCGCCTAGCAGATACGGTAATTGAATTCGACATCGTATTTTTAAGCAAACCCACAAGCGATCACTCCAAAAATTCGCTGAAAATTCAGCAGCAGTAGTTGAAGTCCATGTGGGATAAAGCCAAAGCTGCTTTCGATGATCTGCTAGTGGCCGAGGACATTACCGCTAAATCCGTTACTGCAATTAGAAAGAGAAATAAATCATGCCATACCGTTTTCGTGCGGTGCATGACACAAATTAATGACCTGGCGGAAAAATTTGAGAAGGCAGAGAAGGTAAACGATGCTGCCTTCACACCACGCAACTTGCATTTAGCACCTTGTGATACCGATGTATTCAAAGGTGATTATTTGTCATGCCCAACTTTTCGTGACATGTTCACGGCCATTTATATTCTAAATAAAAGCCTGTCGCCAGTACAAAAATTATATTATCTCATACAAAAAAAACCAAGGTGAAGCCAGATAAATCGTTAAGAAATGCGAATTGACGAATGATGGTTTTGATATAGCTTGGAAAAATTTGTGCGACCGGTATGAAAATAAAAGAATATTAGTCAACACCCAATTAAGAATTATTTCCAACCTTCAACCAGTTTAAACTGAATGCGATAATTCCATAAAAAGATTACAAAAGGACATAAATAATTGCATATCCTCGTTAGTAAGTCATCATATTGACATATCTAATTGGGATCCAATTATTACATATTTATGTTCAACTAAGCTTCCTGTTGTGACCCTTTCGCTATGGGAACAGTCCGTAGAAAACAAGACAGAAACTTCCAAGTGGGCGGATAAGGACCGATTTCTGACAAATCGTTTTCAAACGTTAGAATCAGCCTCAGGTTTAAGAGGATAAAGAGTACAAAACCTCAAAAGGTACAAAACTCAAAGCAGGCCTCTGAACATCCCCCAAAGAAACTTGGCGCTTTTCAACCAAGTGTAGCTAAAGGCACTTGTAAAATGTGCCAAAGCAATGATCACAAATTTTATGCGTGTTCAAAGTTCAAAAATTTGAACACGAATGAAAGACTTGCTTTCATAAAAAGAAGTCATCGTGGCATTCAGTGTCAAAGTTCACAAGTGCGCACAATTGCAGCAACTGCCATTTAAGACATAATACCCTTCTGCATTTACAGATAAGTAAGGCAAAACCTACAAGGGCAAATAATCCTGCAGATTTACCGGATGAGCAACCGTGCACTTCAAAGCAAGCTCAATCTCAAAATGAATCTGCAAAACAAAAACAGAAGCAAAATAAAACTACAGTAAAATCTAATTTTATTAATACTAGGCACAGCTCGCGTCACCATTCATTATAATGGTACAGATTTTTCGGCCAGAGCTCTCATAGATTCGGGATCATAATGCTCTGAAAGGGGCATGCGCCATTCAGTTGCGGTCCCCAGTTGACCCACTAATTGCTATTGATGCTTTAGTTCTAGTTCTACCACATTTGACAGGTAATTTGCCAACATGCGATGTTAGTGCATTAACACAACAAGCATTCCCTGATCTCGTGCTTGCGTATAAACGATTCTTCGTGAATGAGCCAGTTGATCTTGTTCTGGGCGAGGATATTTATCTGCAAATCATATTAGAAGGTATCAAAAAAAAATTCTTAGCACTCTTTTAGCTAAAGAAACTGTCTTTGGTTGGATACTGACTGGTCGTGCTGATGCAGCCAGTCCAACCAAGCATAATCGGGTATCATTTTACAATGAAGTGGCTTTAGACAAGCAGCTGAGGTCATTTTGGGAGCTCGAAGAGAAGCCGGAAGCTAAAGCCTCCACATAAGAAGACACATTTTGTGAGGAATTGTATGAACGCATAACGCAGCGGAATTCTGACGGAAGATACATTGTGTCGCTTCCGTTCAGGTCAGAATTCCCAGGAGAGATAAATCTAGGTCCATCATTAAGAATAGCGTGCTCTCAATTCTATAAAAATGAAACCCGACTTAGAAAAAATATCTATTTACAGAAAGAATGCAATAGAGTCATACTAGAATACGAGACTATGGGGCATGTGTCAAAATTAGATTCAATTCAATCGGCCAATGCAGTCGATAATTACTATTTACCACATCACGCAGTAATAAAAGAAGAAAGTATCTCTACCAAAGTTAGAGTTGTTTTTAATGCTTCTTCGCGTTCTTCAAATGGTGGCAGCCTGAACGATGTTCTTCTTCCTGGTCCTGTGCTTCAGGCTGATCTACCAACACTAATTCTTCGCTGGCGAATTTTCAGATACGTCTTCAATAGCGATATTGAGATGATATATATGCAACTCCTAGTAGATGATAATCATACAAGATACCAAAGAATAGTTTTCCGCTCAAGTCCAGATGTTCAAATCAGTCTGTATGAGCTCAAAACGGTTATATTTTGTATTAATTGTGCTTAAACTGGCTGATGATTCGGAAAAATCTTATCCAATTGGCTGAAATATTCTACGAAAAATATGTATATCGACGACGTTCTTTCGGGAGGGCATACTATTGTATTTGCGATCAGAGCAAGAGATGAAATTTCAGGGGTTTTAAATTCAGCTGGCTTTCCATTACAAAAATGGACTTAAAGATTCAGTGAAATATTACTGGGTATTTCCAAAGTTCATCTACTGAGTGAAGATTTCTTGGAATTCGAAGATTCAAGTAGTGTAAAGGCGCTCGGTATTAAGTGGAATGCTCATTCCGATCAATTCATAGCAAAATCTATAGAAGAGAATACCGAGCCCATAAAAAGAGCGATACTATCTGCTATCACAAAACTCTTTGACCCCTTAGGGTGGCTAGCTCCAACATTTATCGTGGCGAAAATGATTATGCAAAATATCTGGTTAGAGGATACTGGCTGGGATGAAACCGTTTCGTCTTCAACATTAGACAGGTGGAAAAATTTTACCAATACATACAATGAGATCGACAAAATACGAATACCGCGATGGGTAGCCTTTTCTCCAACAGAAAAGGTCGAAATCCAGGGATTCTGCGACGCCTCCGAGAAAGAGTACGGTGCAGTCGTGTATTTAAGTGTGGAAACCAACGACGGCATACTTGTGAATCTGCTTTTGGCAAAAACAAGAGTGGCTCCCGTCAAAACCATCTCACATCCTCGACTAGAACTGTGCGGAGCAGTATTATTAGCGGAGATAACCGAATCTATCTGCGCTAACTTTGATTGAGGTCAACAAAACATTCATCTTTTGACAGATTTGACAATCGTGCTAGCTTGGATACGTAAACCTCCGTGCTCATGATCAACTTTCGTTGCGCATCGAATTACAAAAATCGTCGACAAAGTTGGAAGTTCATCCTGGTATCACGTGGATTCAGGTACAAACCCAGCAGATTTAGCCAGTAGAGGAATACTAGCCGAGGATTTAGTCAGCAATTCTCTGTGGTGGCAGGGTCCTTCTTGGCTCCAAGAAGAGAAGGAAAAGTGGCCAACCCAAGATTTGGATTTTAACACGAATATTGAAGAAAAACGCGTGCAAGTACATGCAACCGCAATTTCATGCAATATTAATGATATGCTCGGTAGGTTTTCAAATCTTCCTAGGGCTTTAAGTGTTATATCGTACATAATCAGGGTTTTCCATAGAACGCATCCTATAACTAAAGATTACAGTCAACCTTAATCTTATTTAATTTCCTCAGATGAAATTAAAGCTACAACAACCCGTTTAATAAAACTTGCTCAGAAGCAATATTACGGATCAGAAATTTCAAGCTTGCAATCCAAAACACCAATTTGACCTAAAAACGAAATACTTTCGCTCACTCCATATCTTGATAAAGACGAAGTACTGAAAACGGGTGGACGACTTGGTACATCCAAAAATACTACCGAGTCTGAACGCCATCCCATAATACTTCCGTATAATTGTAGGTACCCCAGCGGGTTAGGGGGTCAGAATATTCCCGCGGTAGGTATGCCTGTCGTAAGAGGCGACTAAAATACCAGATTCAAGGGGCTGTGTAGCGCAACCCTTCAGGTTGCCAGCGCAATATATAGCTTCTCCAAACCCAACTGTCAACCTCACCTATCCGCGGCGAATCCTGTTTCACTAACAGACGAGGCTCTGGCGACCCCAAACTCCTCATGGAACTTGGGGTGGGGAGGGAGGGGATGGCCTGAAGGTATAATGCGGCCACATAAATCGTTCCCGAAATGGTCGGGCTAGCACCTTAATGGTGCTGTGGTACCGGAACGTACCGGATCTGTATCCGGAAAAGGATAATTACATCGATAACACTCCCCAAAGCCTTCGGGGAGCAACCTTATCGCTACAACAACAACAACATAATTGTAGGTTTACACGTCTGTATGTTCAGTTTGTCCATGAAATGTAATTCATAATTTTAAGATATGCACGATCTTCAAGAAACGATCTCAAAGTCAGCTCATGGGGATTCTACCTCAAGAACGCACCACATTTTCGCGTGCATTTACCAATACTGGGGTAGATTTCGCAGGCCTTTCGACACTAAGAGTTACAGTGGGCGCGGGTGTCGTACCTCAAAGGGTTACGTTTGTCTATTTCGTTTGCTTTTCTACTAAGGCCATACATTTAGAAGCCACCAGTGATTTGAGCTCTTCCTGATTTCTAGCCACGCTTTCGGGATTCGTAGCTAGACGAGGATGTACAAGAAACATTTATTCGAGCAATGGAACAAACTTTGTCGGTGCATCACGCGCATTAAAAGCGGAATTTAAGGAATTTCTTGCCGATGCAAGAAATCAAACCCTGTCAAAATATTCCCATCAGGCATTAAATTGACATTTCATACCAGCAGGAGCTCCACACATGGGGGGACTATGGAAGCGGGAGTGCAAAGCTTTAAAAGCCACTTCAAAAAATTCAAATTCACTTTTGAGGAATTTAAAACATTGTTATGTAGAATTGAGTCGTGTCTCAATTCTCGCCCCCTTAGCCCCGCTTCAAATGAACCATCCGACCTTGAGCCTCTAACACCAGGACACTTTCTGATTGGAGGACATCTATTCGCACCAGCGGAAACCAGCGTTGATGAAAATACTGCCTCAATTGTCAATCGCTGGCAGAAACTCAAGGCGTTCCATCAAAACTTCTGCAGAAGATGGAAATCAGAATATCTGTCGGAACTAGAGAAACGGATAAAATGGAAGCATCCTAAATCAAATATACAAGTCGGAGATATGGTGGTTATACGGGAAGACAATCTTCCTCCCAACGAATGGAGATTGGGGTGTGTGATTAAGTTACACCCTGGTTCAGACAACCGGGTTCGCGTTGTGGATATAAGGACTGAAATGGGGCAAGTTACAAGACCACTTGTCAAACTAATATTACTACCACCATATACGGTGGAAACCGAAAACACGTCAGACCCTAATCTTCAGCAGTTACGCTACAATTGAAGTTACAAAATCTCCACACAACATCAAAACTTCTCCTAACCAAAACTAAGCAACTTCAGCAAAAACTCATAGTGGAAATAAAAGTGTATTTTTTTGATCCAGGCTAATGTTACATACGTACATATGCATGCTTGCGCACATGGGTGGTATGATTTTGATTTACAAAAGCAACAATATTTTGCTACAATTGATGAACACATTTTATTATTAAATGTTCAATTTTAATGTGTTTTTTGCACACTCACTACCACGTGAAGTTATCACTGGGTAGTCACCACCAAAAACATATGCACAAACATGTATAAAATAGCTGTGTGCATTGGACTGCATGAAAATCAAAAAAAGATAAAATATTTTCGGGTCTGCCTTAGGCAATCATAAAATTCGTGGTTTCGCAAATCACATGCAATCATGAAATGTTCCTCAAATAAATATTTCCTTTGTTCTTTTTGCCTAATGCATTATATATAAGGGTGCCCACATAAACATAATTTTTTATTTTTGTTGGGAAGAAACGAAAAAAGGATAGTACAATGGCAAAGGCAGCGTCACTTAAATTAAAAAAAACCGCTACCAATTCCATTGCATACACCCGTTTTTATCAAAATAAAAATAAAATATGTAAAAAAAAAAACAAAAATCACGGAAATAAAAATTTTCAATTAAGGACACCACCTAATATATTGCACGGCACATAGCACAATTCCTTTTTTACTATTCGAAGTAAAAAAGTTTAAATACTAAACAAAAACAAAGAACAAAAAAATTGTCTAACAAAAAAAAAACAGAGGAGAAATTTCGAATTGCTCGGGTCACCCCTAATGCAACATATTGCAATTAAGTTTTTGCTTTTCGAAGCAAAAACCAACACAAAAAAAAACAATTAAAAATTTGTTTCTTTCACAAAAAAAAAAAAATCACTGCACACCCTACTATGTTGTCACACCACGATCGCATGATTTTATTGCGGATCTTTGCAAAAAACAAAAAAAAACACAATCACACACTTTTCACTATACTAGTTACTCTGCTTTGGTGTAGGATTTTTTGTGGGACCTTTCATAGGTCTTCATTAACACAGTTTTTTCCTCTCTTTTTTTATTTGCAATATATATATATATATATGTACATTTTACTTTTCACTAAAACACTTCACTCATCACAAATTAACGACGGAAACGTTAAATGCTCGCGATTTATATTACTCGCCCGCACACGCACTAATTAAAATTACAATTTTAAAGAAAAATCAAACGCGCCATGTTTTTTTTTCGTTTTTCATTTCATTAATTAATTCCGAACTGATGTTAGTGAAACATCCAATATATCGACATTGCAAACAATCGATACACTAGTACGGTAGCATAAGGGTGTTGACACATCAATCATCCGCAAGGCTACATGCTTCAGATATGGAAAAGCATGACATAGACATTTATTTTGAGAAACTAGTTAGTAATCAAAAATAAGTGCTATAAATGCTTGGAAATATTAATTTAAATATTGTTATAGACATTTTTTCCTGTTTATGTTTGGTTTGACGTTGTTTCTGTCTGTCCGAGGCTATCATTTGTAAAACAAATGAATATAAATTATATTACAATACAATACATCTATCGTGTATTTATATATCGCATATCCGTGCTTCCACCAACAACCGCTTATAAGGTGAAGTTCACATTTACCTTATCAGAATTGCTCGCCAACCGAAATACGCTCGCTACGTCGATAAAATGAGAACAAATTATTTTCCTTTTCAGAAAAATGACGCGATTCACCGCGATTCACGGCAATTCGCAGGAGATCTGAGGCTAAGGGGTTCTCTATGGGCTGCCGGTTATGCGAGAAGAAACATCCACTTAGGGTGTGCCCTATCTTCCGCGATAGTACGCCGGAAAAGAGGTGGTATTTTGTTATTAAGAAACGCTATTGCACCAACTGCCTATCCTCGTTGCATAGTGCAGCACACTGCACACATGAGGGGAGGTGCAAGAAGTGCGATGACGACCACCACACCATGCTGCACATTGAGGACGTGCAGGAGACGACGCGGCGGCAACGCAATCCCTGGAGAAGCAGCAGGCCACAGAGAACCACCGAGGAAAGCGAAACCCTCTCCATCATTGCATCCGAGGTCGAAACAAAGTCCACCTTCTACGAGCGGATTGGAAATGAAAACTTTCCAACCGCGCCGTTTTCAACCTATTACAGTTACAATGAAAAAGCAAAAGGAATCGAGGCAAGCAGCAAGCGCATCATAGTCGCGCCGCAAGAAGAGTGGAATCACCTGCATTCCACCTCCATCCAACGAGTGCCCTCCGGGCTGGGACGGTTGTCAGCCCACGGGAGCCGCCGCAGCTGATCAAGTGCCTCACGTCGGTTGCACCCACGGCCGATTTTAAGGTTGAGTCGGGTGGGCGCTTGCACCTGGTTCGAGCTCTACTCGATCCATGCGCTGCAACGTCCATCATCGCGGATGAGCTCATCCGCCGACTCCCCCTTGAGGTGACGATTCTGGAGGATCGGCGGGGGTGCTGCGGGGCAAGCATGGGCAGACGGAAACCGTCACAACTTAAGCCGTGGTGTTGCCTCATTTCCAGAGGCAAACCCCACTAAAAAGCCTTGACGCAACGGAAGCCACGCCGTATGCCATCATCAGGCACGCAGACCCGCGGTTCTACGTCGCCGTCCCAGTTCAATTGGTGCTCGGTGCCGACGTGGTCCCAAAGGTTCTGCTGGGCACCATACCAGCCGGAACTTTACGGCCCCTGTTGGCACAGGATACCATTTTTGGCTGGGTGTTGTCTGGCGCCTGCTAAGTTGCATTTCACACATACATACTATACTTTTTTATAAAAAACATAATTGAATTTATAGTAAATTTGAATACTTTTTTATATACATAAATATTTTTTACAAAAACGATGAATTGTTAATACTTTTTATACATATATACTTTTTACATATACTTTTTACAAAAAGAATGAAGTTTTAAATATTGCTTATGCATACAGATAAGAAATGAAATATTTTGTACATACATACATGAAATAAAAAAAGAATGTGCCACTGAGATTGAACCATGTACATCTATTATTTATTTTTCTTCAATTTTCGACTTTAGGTAATTCAAACGGAACAAAATAGCTCTAAGCTTAATTTGAACAAATTCTGCGAAGCAGCGGTGGAAAATATTCAACTATATCTTGCGTGTTGCAAGGGGCCGGCATATTTAGGCCAACAGCCCAAACTCTAAACATAAAAGGTCGCCCTCGCACTTTTTCTTATATTGTTAACAGTGCCAGTCAAACTGTTTATGTTAACGATGAAAACAAACATCGCAGGAATAAATAAACAGTTTGACTGGCAAGCGGTATTAACCTGCTTTTTTATTTTGGAACTCACTTTTTTTCACACACCAAGTACAAGGGACGTATTCTGCCGCAGATTCCAGCTTCAACCAAAAGGTAACCTAAAAATATATATATAATTAATTTTTTGTGCACAATCCTTATTTCGAATAAAGATATTTATTTTAAAATTAAAAATACTAATACCAACTTTTCTTGTTCTTTTCTACACTATATCTTGATCCCTGAGCTGTGGCCCGGCCAAGACAAAGGGCAAGCCCTCCACGCAAGGTAGAAATCTTTTTACCCTTATAACCGCGGAGTAACACTCCATCTCGGTGGCGCTATAATTTTTCTGGGCTTTGTTAAGCTTACCTGACATGTATGCAATTGGTCTTTCGTTATTGTCTTCGTAGGGTTGGAAAGAAACCCCGCCCACTCCGTCTGCCGATGCATCGCATTGGATATAAAAACGTCTGTTGAAGTCGGGATGTGTAAGAACAGGTGCCGATAAGAGGCTTTGTTTCAGCTGTTTAAACGACCACCTGGCGTTGTTGTTGTAGCGATAAGGTTGCTCCCCAAGGCTTTGGGGAGTGTTATCGATGTGATGGCCCTTTGCCGGATACAGATCCGGTACGCTCCGGTACCACAGCACCATTAAGGTGCTTGCCAGACCATCTTGGGAACGATTTATGTGGCCACATTAAGTCTGTAGGCCATTCCCTCCCTCCCCACCCCCAAGTTCATGAGGAGCTTGGTGTATCCAGAGCCTCGTCTGTTAGCAGAGGTTGACAATTGGATTTGGAGAAGCTATATATTGCGCCGGCAACCTGAAGGGTTGCGCTACACAACCCCTTGAATCTGGTATTTTAGTTGCCTCTTACGACAGGCATACCTATCATCAGTCATTGTAAATTTCTTTATCTTTTCCTTGGTGAGGCAGTCGTGCAGCGGAGCTGCAATAGTCGCGTAATCTTGTATGAAGCGTCGGTACCAGCCTGACATGCCTAAGAACCGTCGCAACTGCTTTGGGGGTTTAGGCTCGGGAAAGTCCCTCACAGCTGCTACCTTATTTTAGTTGGGTTAAAGCAGTGGAATTTACATGTTTTATTCGCACTAAAAAACATATTTGATCGGATTAGCCTATATAATTAGATACAAATATTTCTTATTTTTTCATTGTTTTCTGCTGTAAATTCACTGTCGCTTAGCATCTTGATTTTCCGAATTAGGCTAATCGCAGTATTTATTTTTTGTTTCCATGGACGGTTTGAGTGATAGTTTATTATTGCACCAAATCAATGTAATCATTCTATTTCTCCGATGTATCTCCACGTCAAAGTAGGCAATCTTGCAGTTGTTCTCTTCTTCTTTCGTAAACTGTAGTTTGATATGCTGCGCGTTTAAAGTATTCAGTATGTCTTCCACGTCCTTTATCTTTACTACTGCAAATATGTCGGCCACATATTTTTTTATGTTTTTGACAAGTATGTTTCAGCTAAGCTGTCGTCCAAAATTCTGTCAGGTACGATATCAGCTATCGTTGGGGACAATGGGTTACCCATAGCCATGCCATAAATTTGATGGTAAAAAGTATTATTGTATGTAAAATAGTTGTTGTCCTGAAGACAAAATTCAAGAATCTTCTGGAATTGCCTTCTTTCAATATTTGTATGTTCTTCTAATTTATTCGATTTTTATATGATAGTGCCTACGGCTAGGTGTATCGGAATGTTAGTGAATAAGGATGACGTCAACAGAGATTAGCATTTCGTCGTTTACAACTTTAATGTTCTCTATTTGATTTCCAAGTTGGAAAGAGTTTCTTAGATTGTAATCTTCCGACACTATATTTTTTAAAATATTTTCAATATATTTAGATAACTTGAAACAAGGTATGTTCGTCGACGAGGAAATTGGTCTAAGAGGTAAGTTTGGTTTATGTATCTTAGGAAGTCCGTACAGTCTCGGTGCGTTGGCAACTGATGATGTTAATTTGTATTTCTCTTTTACGCTGATATTTTTCTATTTAAAAGGTAATTTATAATTAAATCATTTTTCCGCAGTAACTTTTGGGTGGGGTCACTTCTTATAGTTTTGTACGTTTGCTTATCATTAGCAGCTGCCCTATTTTCTGTTCATAATCTTTTTTTTTTTGTCTGCGTTCGTTACTATTATGTCATGTTAGTGTTGGTTAATGAATTTTTGGGTGTCAGCGTATATCTTTAGTATAATTTTCCTTTGCACTGTTTCTGAGTTTGTTTTGATATGTGTTGATTTTTGCAGTGAGTAGAGATATACGCCGCCGTCGCCGATTTTAGTCGTTTTTGCACGCCGCCGCCGAAGGTCAAAAATATCGGCGCGGCGACGGCGGCGTCCGGCGCGTTACTATATTTTTTTTTTTACTCGTTTAAGACTGTTTAGGCCATTTATTGTTCATGTCGAAAATTGGTCGGATATGGTCGAAAGTGGTATCAATGGATGCGCATCAGTGCCAGTTATAAGAACTAATTGCGAAATTTAACTCTTTCTAACCGTTCATAAGTCATTTAAAAAAAACAGGCGCTTTCGATGTCAGCTTATCACAGACTTTGTATCACAAAATTCATCAAGTTATTAAAAAAAAAACACTACAAAAAGTTTTATAATAAATTTATATGCTCACTTTGCTTATTTTTTTTTTCAAAAATTAGTAAAGAACAATGAATTCAAATAAAATTACCCAAGGCGAACATGTTTTCGAATTGTCTTTAAGTTGTTAAAAAAGGCAAATTACCCAAAAAAGGTGCCGATTTTTTAAAAAATTTTATATTGCGATTGGCTGAAAGAATAAGCGACATCAGTGGTGCAAAATCCGTTAGTAAGTTTTAGGGGCATAAACACTCCTTTGAAATGATTCTTACCTTATACTCAAGTTGAGGATATATGATCGTATGAGAAGGGTTTGAAAAATCGCTTAGTCTTACATTCTCTATAAAAAAGTCGCACTATCACTGCACTGTAATTACAAATTAATGATTAATTTCATTTATTTAAATTATAAAACCAAAGTCAACAAAATGCAATAGATTCGCGACGGCGGGCGGGCGTTAATACAGGGTAGGCGTAGCGAACGGGCTGGTAGTTAATGATAAACTAAAAAAAGTGAGAGTGAGTGGTTGGCAAGCCACAGCTGAGCTGCACTGCCTACGCTTGGCCGCACTGGCCGGGTGTTGCCAGACGGAGGGGGGTGGACTTAGTCCGAAAATTGGATCATGTCTTCAACATTCGAGCTCGGTGTAGGAGCGTGTGATGGCCGAGGGAGCATTTGCGGCAGCTGGATTGTGAGTCACATGCCCCGGTGCTGTGCGACACTGCCAGACGGTTGATGCAGTACCGGTGGTTCCTCGCGCACTCGTATCGCTCCTCCGGCTTCATCGAGAGGAACGCCCGGCACTGCCTTAGCGCGTGTCGCTGGCCACATAGCCGACATTTTGGCATCTCCGTACATCTGCGGGTCCTGTAAAGACAAGAAAAGAAAAAATACGTATTTTTCAGAAAAATGGGTTAGAAAAATACGTTGGTGAGGGTAGCTTGGATCTCTTTCCAGATTGCTAGGGGCATGAAGCAGAGGGTACCAGAGGTAGGGTTGGCACTACTAGGCAGTTGGTAGCACGCACAGTTTGGCAATATTACGGGGTATTAGTCCATTTTGGGTTTTGGGTTCCACAACTCGAACATTGTTATCCGATCCAGGGTGTAAAGTGATTACCCGTCCCAAACGCCATTCGTTCGGGGTAGTAACTCATCCTTTACCACGACTAAATATCCAACTTGAATATTGCGTTGAGGGCATTTCCATTTGTACCGCTTATGCAGCTCTTTGAGATACTCGCTCTTCTATCGCGTACTGAATTGGTGGTGAAGCACTTTTAGTTTCTGCCATTTGTTGACCAAGGTGAGATGCTCTGCAGTTGGCTCCGGTAACGACAAGAGTGGCGCGCCACGTAGGAAATGCCCTGGGGTTAGGACTAGGGGATCCATTGGATCTTCGGACATAGGGGAGGGCGGTCGGGAGTTGAGGACCGCCTCTATGCGTACTAAGAGGATAGTAAGCTCTTCGAAGGAGAACTTCTGGTTTCCTGCTACCTTCGTGAAGTGTATCTTGAAACTTTTCACGGCCGCTTCCCATAGCCCACCCATGTGTGGAGCGTATGGTGGGATGAATTTCCATGAGAATCCATGAGTTGCATACTTTTCGGCGACGTCTGTAGCGACTTCCTTGAGGAATGTGGTGAATTCTCTTTGTAATCCGCGTTGTGCGCCGACGAACGTCTTTCCGTTGTCAGAATATATCTGGTGGGGTAGGCCACGGCGGCTAGTAAATCGGGCAAAGGCTGCGTTGAAGGTATTCGTGGTGAGATCAGAGCACACTTCTAAATGAACAGCCTTTGTGGAAAAACAGACGAACACACAAACGTAAGCTTTGACATACGAAGCTCGGCGAAGGAGAGAAGTTTTTACCATAAATGGTCCAGCAAAGTCGACTCCTGTTGTATGAAAGGGTAGGGAATACGTTGACCTCTCGGGTGGCAAGGCTGCCATTATCTGAGTTTTCATCTGCTGTTTATAGATGGTGCAGGTTTTGCAGTGGAAGACGAGCTTTTTGACCTTTTGCTTCAAACGTGGAATGTAGTACTGTTGCTGTACCATTCGGATCATCAGCTGTCTGTCGGCGTGCAGTAGGTTAGAATGGAGGAAGTCTAACAGAAGAGAACAAAATCGAGAGTTTTCGGGTGTGATAATTGGGTGCCGCTCATTAAAGCTATAGGTGGCATATGCTAATCTTCCAGAAACTCGCATGATTCCTGAGTCATCTAGCATGGGGTTTAATGTCAGAAGGGTGTTCTTTTTGGGTAAGGGTCCTGACGTTTGAAGCAGCTCTATCGTGTCTCCGTAATGATTCCGTTGAGTTTGAATGATGATTTTGATTTTGGCATCATTCGCTTCGGCGTGGGTGAAGTTGAGCGTGGCTGGAACTTCTAGTTTTCTTGCTTTTCGGATAAACCGTAACATATAGGCCACGACTCTAAGCGCTCGAGAAAACGACGAAAACCGGTCGAGTATGTCTATATTTTCTTCCTGCAGGGTGTGGAATACGTCCACATGTCGTTGTTCGGGGGGAGTTGGGTGATGAGAAATATCCTTTGGCCACGAAGTTGATGGGTTGATAAGCCAATTAGGTCCTTCCCACCATAATGGACATTGGACTAAATCCTGAGGCTTGCAGCCTCGAGTGCCCAAATCCGCTGGGTTATCCTTACTGGAAACGTGCCTCCAAGTGGCGTTGTCGACGTTCTTAAGAATTTCAGAGGTTATGTTGGCGACATACGTTTTCCAGGTATGGGGTGGTTTTTCTAACCAGGCCAGTACGATGGCAGAATCGCACCAGAGAATGAGTTCGTGTTGGGGAAGATTCAGCTCACTTCGCAGCTGTTTCACTAACTTGGAGAGTAAAACTGCTCCACAGAGTTCCAACCGTGGAAGACTCACGGTTTGGAGGGGTGCTACTTTGCTTTTAGCAGCTAGCAAATGGGATGAAAACTTATTTTCATGGGTTTGTACTCGTAAATATATACAGGCACAAAATGCTTTTTCTGAACCATCTGAGAATCCATGCAGCTGGATTAGTTTATCGGGGGAATACTGTACCCACATAGGGATTTTAATGTCTCTGATATGAGGTAAATTTTCATAAATTGAGGTCCATTTTTCGAGAGCTCCAGGCTTCACGTCCTCGTCCCAATCCGTTCCTTCCATCCAGAGTTGTTGCAGCAAAATTTTTGCAAGAATCATTATTGGCGAAAGCCATCCTGCGGGGTCAAACAGTTTTGCAACTGCTGATAAAATCTGCCTTTTTGTAGTCGTGTTTTCTGCTGATGGTGGATCATATGTGTAGGTGAAGGTGTCGGTTAGCGCGTTCCACTGAATTCCAAGGGTTTTTGTGGAACTCGAATCATGGAATTTAAGGAAGTCGACGTCTAGCAAATCAGGGTCGGGAACGGGTTTTAAAATTTCAGGGTGATTTGCCGACATCTTCCTCAAAGGGAACCCTGCCGATTTTAAGGCTTCGATAACTTGAGTCATAGAGTTCAAAGTGGACTGTATATTATGACCGCCGGACAAAATATCGTCAACATAAGTTTCATTCAATAAAATATTTTTAGCGAGCGGATATTCATCTTGACAGTCGTGGGCGAGTTGGTGTAGGGTTCGAATTGCCAAATGTGGCGCGCAATTTACACCAAAGGTGACTGTTTTTAGTCGAAAATCTTGTATCGGCAGAGTTGGGTGTTTCCGAAAAACGATTCGATGAAAATCTTTATCTTCTTCATGGATGAGTATTTGGCGATACATTTTCTCAATATCGCCATTGAAAACAAACTCATAAAGTCGCCATTTAATTATGACGAGCATTAAGTCATTTTGTAGAATGGGGCCTGTATGAAGCACGTCGTTCAACGAGTTGCCAGAATGCGACATTTTTGATGCGTTGAAGACGACTCGCACTTTTGTGGTTTTGCTGTCGGGTTTTATGACAGCATGATGGGGTAGATAAAATGATAAATATTTACCATCTCTAATTATCTCTTCTTGGGAGGCGGGTTCCATATGATCCATGGTTAAATATTCATTAAGGACTTCAAAATATTTGTCTCTTAATTCGGGTTTTCTTTCGAGCGTGCGTTCGATGCTGATGTACTGCTGTTGTGCTGCGGGTCGTGAATGACCGAGTGCCAGATTAGCTGGAAATTCCGATTTGAAGGGTAGTTTGACTCTGTAGCGTGCATCTTCCTCACGAATTGTGGTTGTCCGGTAGAGGGCTTCGCAGTATTCATCATCTGCTGATCGTTGTTGGGTTTGGTGAACTTCTTCCTGTTCCCAAAATCGTCTCAAAAGTTGATTGATGGGGTCATCGGTGCATTCCGTGACATGAGTGCTGAAGGTTGATACCTTTTCAGATACAGGGCCGCTTAATATCCATACGAATATTGTGTTTTGGGCAAGTAATGTTCCACTCACATTTCTTAGGAGCCCTTCGGTGAGGATTTGCGGGGTGATATCGCTGCCGATTACCACATCGATTTTTGATGGTATCGAATACTGTGGATCGGCTGACGGTAAATGGGACAGTTCTTCGAGATCGATGCTTGAAACTCTGACTGTGGGCAAGAAATTCGTTAGTTTTGGCAAAATTATTGCTTGTGCGTCTATCATTTGGGTTAAGTCTGCTGAACAGAATGTTATCTGGCAGACTTTATTGGCAATTTTCACAACCGTTCCACCCATTCCAGATATCTGGTGGAGAGACTCTTTTGTGGGTAGACCAAGAACCTTTTGTATACGGGATCATACAAAGGTTTTTTGTGAACCTTGGTCTATTAGGGCTCGAATTTTATGAAATTCGCCAGCAAAGTATACTGATACTATTGCGGTGGGTAGTAGGGTGGTTCCATGATTACTCGAGAAGAGTGAAGAAACCGGGTTTTTGTCTTGAGACTGTAGGGAGGAGGTGGCTCTTACGGCGGCTTTCGATGTTGAGGCTCGCTCGTCGTCCGTTCTCCTAGGGGTGCCGGCTTGGGCATTTTGAGCTCTGGGGTTTGGTTGTGATTGTTGGGGTTTGGCCTGCAAATGCAGTAGCGAATGATGACGCTTTTGGCAACCAACGCACGTGAAACTACTTTTACATTCGTTCTTGGGGTGTGACGTTGATAAACAGTTTTCACAGTAATTATTTTCTCTCACAAATTTGATTCGGTCTGATACCGATAAATTCCTAAACCTGACGCAAGATTTGACTGCGTGGTATTGGTTGCATAATCTGCACGAAGCCGTTTTATTGAACTCGGTGTGATATGCATGGGTTTTATTATTATTGGGTTGTGTCGAGTTTTGATTCACCGTTCGTGGCGTAAAACTCGAAAATTGGGGTTTCGCCTTGCCTGATCTATATGCACTTAGTCTTTCTACTACCTCGTATCTACTGGTGAGGAATTTATTCATGTCCTCCCAAAGGGGCAGCTCCTTCCGGGAGCTGAGGGATTGTTCCCATAGTGAAAGGCTTTCACTGGGCAGCTTTGATGAGCACAGATAAACGAGGATTGGGTCCCAGTCCGTTGTCGGAATTCCTTGGGTGTTAAGGGTGGACATGCAGTTGTTGATTGTTGTCTGCATCTTCTGTATTTGTTCTCCGTTTTCTGCGAATATAGTGGGTAGGTTGAACAGCGTCTTCAGTTGGTTGTCGACGAGTATCCTTTTGTTCTCGTACCTAGATCTGAGCGCTTCCCAGGCAAGCTCGAAATTATCATCGCTCAGTGGGTATTGCTTTGCAATAAGTCCTGCTTGACTTTTAGTTTTCAGGAGTAGGTGGTATAATTTTTGAGCGGGTGATAATTTAGGGTGGTTTTTATAGACTGCCGTGAACATATCTCTAAAGGATGGCCAGTCTTCGTATCCACCATGAAATACTTCGGTGTCGCATGGTGGTACTTTTAAATAAAAACCGTTTGCGTCTGAATTATTCATTGGGTGGGCGGGTATTTGTTGTTGGTTGGTGCTAGCAGTATTAAAAAGCTGTAAGGCTTCTAAAATTTCTGATTTGCATGTTTGGTACGTTTCCATGCATTTAGCGAATTTTTGCTCAACCGAGCCGCTAACATCTGTGTAATTATCTGAGAAACTTACTTCTCGATGGGACTCTAGCACCTTTGCCCATATTTTATCAAGGTCTTCTAGTTTGACCTTAAGCATACACTCTCATAAATCGGTAGCTTGGGAGGGTGACCATCTTGAGCAGTAAACCTCTACTTGGTTACCGTCATATATGAATTTCTGCAGGCATTTATCTGCAGGGGTCAATTTTTGGGTTTCGTCCGACGAGTTCGGCATTATAAATTAGTTTGGTTTATTAATAAATGGGAGCTTTTATTAAGCTGTGAAAATCGAAAAAAAAATGTTGTCAAAAATGCAAAAAAAAATTTTTTTTTTTTGAAACCAGCCTAATGTACGCTTGGTTTTTAATACGGGCTTGTCTCAGCGCTTCTGAGTACAAGTAATGTGAGTATATAATAATATAAATATTATAATATTTGTGTTCACTGGGATTTTATTTTTTAATTTTTGAGACCGGCCTAATATGTACCGGCTTTTTGTTATATGTACTTGTCTCAGCGCGTCTGAGAACAAGTAATATGGGTATATAGTACGTATGTATGTATATATATAAGTGGGTAAAATATATTTGCCGGTAAACTGTGGTGTACCAACAATACCTTTTGTTGCCGTGCCAATGCACTTGATCTATTGTTAACAAAGTAAATGTATGCCAATATGTGATCGATGATCTTTTTGTTGCTTCCTTCTATTATGTAGTTACATATGGTCATGCAATTACTTTGTTGAGGGTGGGTTTTTGGCTTATGCAAAAGATATACAAGTGCGTGTGGGTATTATGGGTGCATATACTTGTAGGTTTGTATGCAAAATTAATCTTGGGTGCACCGGTAAAATAAACTTTAGGAAAAGTGACAAAAATTTGGCAAAGTTTGTTGCTATGGGTTTTTTGTAAAATATGTTTTATGCAATATATGTATATAAGGGTAAATTGGGCAGCGGTGAATTTCACGCTGGAAAAATATGTAGTTCGGGTGATATTACCGAACTAAGTGGGTATATACATATATTACATATATACGTATATATTTTTATAATCAACTCGATATTTAGCGCAACGAACTTTTCGGGTATATAGAACCGGGCAATGGATTTTCCGTTGGTACGGCAATGTAAATTTATTTGTTGAAAAATTTATATGGGATTTTTGATGGGACTGTACCTGTTGGTAACAGTGAGTAAGCCAATGAAATATTTTACCGTTTAGGCTTTTTGATGTGGGTTATATACCCAGGGTCCGGATCTTTAGATCGGAGGGGTATATAAATTTGGGGATTTACAGAACTTGGGTCCGTACTTTAGACGGAGGGAATATATATGGGAATATATTGGGTAACAAAAGTACTCACTCTGACATTTCCTTTAGTATTATGGGTGTTACTTGTGGGTTGTTTGTGTTGTCCTTTATTGTAATGCTCCTCGTTGTTGTTGTGTTGTACCTCATTGTTGGTGAAGTTAGTGTTAATGTTGTTGTTGGACGTACGTAGATGTTGTGTTTTGTTTCGTTTAAAAAAAATCTTTTCTTAAATATGTTTTTCTCTGATTTTTTTATTATTATTTTTTGTTCACAAAACTTCTTTTTGTTGAGTTCCCGTTTTTCCCAACTTTATCTACTTTCTTTATTTTTGTGTATTTATCTTTTCCGTTTTTGTGCTCGTTTTTTGTGTTTTTGTTCAAAAAATTTAAATAGAATATTTTCCCAAAAATTTTAAATTTTCTTGTTTTTTTCCAAAAATATTTTTATTTTCTTTACGCTTTTCTTTTTCTTTTCACCTTCACCAACTTTTTGCACAAAACTTAATTTTGTTTGATTTCTTTTGTAAAAAAATGTTGTTTTATGTTTTTTGGAAAAATAGCTTTTGTTTTGCTTTTTCCTTTTCCAATTTTGTATTTAAAATAAATGGTTTTATTTCTTTTTATTTAAATTTTATTATTTTTTTTGTTTGCGGAACAAAAATTATTTTCTTAAAAATTTTCCACTTCTTTTCAAAACTTGTTCCTTTTCACCACCCTATCAGCACTTAATTTTAGCTTTATGCCCTTATATGTTTTAATATGTTTTTATTTTGTTTGTACAAAACTTAATTTTGTGGTAATATAAATTTGATTTTTGTGAAGTAACTCTTTTTTTTTTGTTGTCACCACCCTAACATGCTTTTTTTTATGTACCTACAACTTTAAAATATTTCATTTTTTTTCTTTTAACTTTCCTTTACACCTTTATGTAAAATTAAGATTTTTCTATTGTGTTTTTGGGTACACACGATTTTGTGTATGTATGTATGTATTTTTGGTGAATTTGTTTTTTGCCGCTGGTTGCCTTTTTGGCACAAAAGGACCATGTATAAAAAAGTCGCACTATCACTGCACTGTATTCATATAAAAAAGGGCACGGATTAAAATTTGAAATGAATAGGTATATTATTCCTTTAATTCACTTGTTAAAAAATGTAATTACAAATTAATGATTAATTTCATTTATTTAAATTATAAAACCAAAGTCAACAAAATGCAATAGATGCGCGACGGCGGGCGGGCGTTAATACAGGGCGAACGATTACGATCGATGCGTAGCGAACGGGCTGGTAGTTAATGATAAACTAAAAAAAATGAGAGTGAGTGGTTGGCAAGCCACAGCTGAGCTGCACTGCCTGCGCTTGGCCGCACTGGCCGGGTGTGGCCAGTCGGAGGGGGGCGGACTTAGTCCGAAAATTGGATCATGTCTTCAACACATTCAAACATCTGTTGTTTATTTTCGAAAATATGCAATAGCGTCTGAAATGTTAATTTAGATTTTCACACTTCTCCTTCAACACCCAAGTCTCTCGGTTTGACATTTCCTAAAGTTGGCGGCCCTATTGGAAACTAGTTCCTTGGAGTTAATCACATTGTTTATAGCCTACCAACCAAGTTTAAATATAACCTTCGCGTTACGGCTCCTTTTACAAATGTGAATACGTAGCACATATATTTACCAGGAGAGGTTTTGTCCTTCGCAAGACCACTCAAAGTGGTGAAGCAAAAGCTTTCCCAAGACAGTCGAACTAATGACCGTGTGTGCTACTACCCTAACGAAGTGGACAATCGAACTAGTCTGAAAACTGAAGCTACGCGGTCATCCATTCTAAAACATCGTTTTGATTTAACGAAGGCTATTGAAATCAATGTTGTGAACACAAACGTCTGCAAACTTTGGTTTAATTGTATCCAGATTCCTTGCAAAATTTTAAGTATGTAGATGCGCCGAGAATTATACGATTTTCACCCACACAAAAGTTACGCAATGACATCCATTAAGACTGCTTATGATTTCGAGGAGGCATCCTTGGCCGAATAGTCACTCCCTAATATTTCAAGGTGTTTCCCTGGTGTAGCTCGGCAGCATAGCGCGACAAATCATCCGTTAGAAAATCTTCGGAGCTACACCTAGAGCTTCTAGGAAAGTGACGTCGACGAAAGTACATAAGAGTTCGAAGTCGCAGTCCTATATCTTCTGTGGTGGCATATGGTGTGAGGGTCAGGAGGCGTGGTAGCGACTGGTGGTCGGGATTGCTACTGTTCGCACATCGGGAATTGTAGCTCTTAATCATCGGGAATTCTAGCTTGAAAAAACTGGATGCGCCCTGTGCCACGAGAGTCATGTGTTTTAATAGACTATTAATAGCAACCGCAAGTCGCCTTTGTTCGTGACCGTCAAGGAGACACAAATGAAAGAAATTGTGTTCTCGCGACGATTATTTGGAGTTAACCCCAGGTGAAACTACGCTTTGCACGAGATATACAGACAAAAAGTCACCATTTTATGTATCTCTATTTCTTTTCAGCAGACGCAGCAGTATAAATTCCAAAGGCCGGGGTTAGGTTCGAAGCCTCCCTGGATTAAGTGAATGAGGGACAATCCCTCCGCAAGTACCTACTCCTGAAAATTTTTGAACGATCTGCGAGTTTTTGAGGCAAAAACCTCGGATCCTTCCGAAATGGCCAAAATATTGATTTCCTTAAATACATACAAATAAAACCTTTCCTAAATATTATTTTTTTAAATAGCAAAATCAAGCTATTTAAAGTAAGAACACCGACGTGCGCCGGCGCACGGCCCATGCCGCCACCGCCGCCGCCGATAAAGTGGTCGGCGTAGACATCTAGCAGCGAAATTAATCCTTGCCATATCTTTTTCTCTTTCATCCTCAATATCTTGTAATTTTGAAATAAGCTTTTTATACTCAGTTGAGAAGAGCTCACAGAGTATATTAACTTTGATTGCATAACGGTTGGTTGTACAGGTATAAAGGAATCGAGATAGATATAGACTTCCATAACAAAATCATCAGTATCGAAAAAAAATTCGATTGAGCCATGTCCGTCCGTCCGTCCGTCCGTCTGTCCGTTAACACGATAACTTGAGTAAATTTTGAGGTATCTTAATGAAATTTGGTATGTAGGTTCCTGGGCACTCATCTCAGATCGCTATTTAAAATGAACGATATCGGACAATAACCACGCCCACTTTTTCGATATCGAAAATTTCGAAAAATCGAAAAAGTGCGATAATTCATTACCAAATACGCATTAAGCGATGAAACTTGGTAGGTGAGTTGAGCTTATGACGCAGAATAGAAAACTAGTAAAATTTTGGACAATGGGCGTGGCACCGCCCACTTTTAAATGAAGGTAAATTATAAGTTTTGCAAGCTGTAATTTGGCAGTCGTTGAAGATATCATGATGAAATTTGGCAGGAACGTTACTCTTATTACTTTATGTCTGCTTAATAAAAATTAGCAAAATCGTAGAACGACCACGCCCACTTTTTAAAAAAAATGTTTTTTAAATTCAAATTTTAAAAGAAAAGTTAATATCTTTACAGCATATAAGTAAATTATGCCAACATTCAACTCCAGTAATGATGTGGTGCAACAAAATACAAAAATAAAAGAAAATTTCAAAATGGGTGTGGCTTTGGATGCTTTTAATGCCATAAGTCGAACAATAATTAACCAATCCTTGTGAAATTTGGTAGAGGTTTAGTTTCGAGGACGATAACTGTTTTCTGTGAAAAAGGGCGAAATCGGTTGAAGCCACGCCCAGTTTTTATACAGTTTTTTATCGATCGTCTGTCCTTCCGCTCGGCCGTTAACACGATAACTTGAGCAAAAATCGATATATCTTTACTAAACTCAGTTCACGTACTTATCTGAACTCACTTTGTATTGGTGTAAAAAATGGCCGAAATCCGACTATGACCACGCCCACTTTTTCGATATCGAAAATTACGAAAAATGAAAAAAATGCCATAATTATATACCAAATACAAAAAAAGGAATGAAACATGGTAATTTTATTGGTCTATTGACGCAAAATATAACTTTAGAAAAAACTTGGTAAAATGGGTGTGACACGTACCATATTAAGTAGAAGAAAATGAAAAAGTTTTGCAGGGCGAAATCAAAAGCCCTTGGAATCTTGGAAGGAATACTGTACGTGGTATTACATATATAAATAAATTAGCGGTACCCGACAGATGATGTTCTGGATCACCCTGGTCCACATTTTGGTAGATATCTCGAAAACGCCTTCACATATACAACTAAGGGCCACTCCCTTTTAAAACCCTCATTAATCCCTTTAATTTGATACCCATATCGTACAAACACATTCTAGAGTCACCCCTGGTCCACGTTTATGGCGATATCTCGAAAAGGCATCCACATATAGAACTAAGGCCCACTCCTTTTTAAAATACTCATGAACACCTTTCATTTGATACCCATATCATACAAACAAATTCTAGAGTCACCCCTGGTCCACCTTCATGTCGATATCTCGAAAAGGCGTCCACCTATAGAACTAAGGCCCACCCCTTTTTAAAATACTCATTAACACCTTTCATTTGATACCCATATCGTACAAAAACATTCTAGGGTCACCCCTGGCCCACCTTTATGGCGATATCTCGAAAAGGCATCCACCTATAGAACTAAGGCCCACTCCCTTTTAAAATACTCATTAACACCTTTCATTTGATACCCATATCGTGTAAACAAATTCTAGAGTCACCGATATCTCTAAAAGGCGTCCACCTATAGAACTAAGGCCCACGCCCTTTTAAAATACTCATTAACACCTTTCATTTGATACCCATATCGTACAAACAAATTCTAGAGTCACCCCTGGTCCACCTTTATGGCGATATCTCGAAAGGGCGTCCACCTATAGAACTAAGGCTCACACCCTTTTAAAATACTCATTAACACCTTTCATTTGATACCCATATCGTACACAAAAATTCTAGAGTCACCCCTGGCCCACCTTTATGGCGATACCTCGAAAGGGCATCCACCTATAGATCTAAGGCCCACTCCCTTTTAAAAGACTCATTAACACCTTTCATTTGATACCCATATCGTACAAACAAATTCTAGAGTCACCCCAGGTCCACCTTTATGGCGATATCTCGAAAAGGCGTCCACCTATCGAACTAAGGCCCACACCCTTTTAAAATACTCATTAACACCTTTCATTTGATACCCATATCGTACACAAAAATTCTAGTCACCCCTGGCCCACCTTTATGGCGATACCTCGAAAGGGCATCCACCTATAGATCTAAGGCCCACTCCCTTTTAAAATACTCATTAACGCCTTTCATTTGATACCCATATCGTATAAACAAATTCTAGAGTCACCCCTGGCCCACCTTTATGGCGATACCTCGAAAGGGCATCCAACTATAGATCTAAGGCCCACTCCCTTTTAAAATACTCATTAACACCTTTCATTTGGTACCCATATCGTACAAAAAAATTCTAGAGTCACCCCTGGCCCACCTTTATGGCGATACCCCGAAAGGGCATCTACCTATAGAACTAATGCCCACGCCCTTTTAAAATACTCATTAACACCTTTCATTTGATACCCATATCGTACAAACAAATTCTAGAGTAATCCCTGGTCCACCTTTATGGCGATATCTCGAAAAGGCGTCAACCTATAGAACTAAGGCCCACACCCTTTTAAAATACTCATTAGCACCTTTCATTTGATGCCCATATTGTAAAAACGTATTCTAGATTCACCCCTGGTCCACGTTTATGGCGATATCCCGAAAAGGCGTCCACCTATAGAACTAAGGCCCACACCCTTTTAAAATACTCATTAACACCTTTCATTTTATACCCATATCGTACAAACAAATTCTAAAGTCACCCTGGTCTACCTTTATGGAGATATCTCGAAAAGGCGTCCACCTATAGAACAAAGACCCACGCCCTTTTAAAATACTCATTAACACCTTTCATTTGATACCCATATCGTACAAACAAATTCTAGAGTAATCCCTGGTCCACCTTTATGGCGATATCTCGAAAAGGCGTCAACCTATAGAACTAAGGCCCACACCCTTTTAAAATACTCATTAGCACCTTTAATTTGATACCCATATTGTACAAACGCATTCTAGATTCACCCCTGGTCCACGTTTATGGCGATATCCCGAAAAGGCGTCCACCCATAGAACAAAGGCCCACTCCCTTTTAAAACACTTATTACACTTTTCGTTTGACACCCATATTGTACAAACGCATTCTAGAGTCAACCCAGGTCCACTTTTATAACGATATTCCGAAATGCGTCCACCTATAGAACTTAGGCCCACTCCCTTTTAAAATACTCATTAACACCTTTCATTTGATACCCATATAGTACAAACAAATTCTATAGTCACCCCTGGTCCACGTTTATTGCGATATCTCGAAAAGGCGTCCACATATAGAACTAAGGCCCACGCCCTCTTAAAATACTCATTAACACCTTTCATTTGATACTCATATCGTACAAACAAATTCTAGAGACACCCCTGGTCCATCTTTATGGCGATATCTCGAAAAGGCGTACATCTATAGAACTTAGGCCCACGCTCTTTTAAAATACTCATTAATACCTTTTATTTGATACCCATATCGTACAAAATAAATTCTAGAGTCACCCCGGTCCACCTTTATGGCGATATCTCGAAAAGACGTCCACCTATAGAACTTAGGCCCACTCCCTTTTAAAATTATCATTAACACATTTCATTTGATACCCATATCGTACAAACAAATTCTCGAGTCAGGCCTGGTCCACCTTTATGGCGATATCCCTAAATGGCGTCCATCTATAGATCTATGGTCCACTTCCTCTTAAAGTACTCTTTAATACCTTCCATTTGATACACGTCATACAAACACATTCCAGAGTTACCCTAGGTTCTCTTTACAACATGGTGATTTCCCTTACTTTGTCTCCACAGCTCTCAACTGAGTATGTAATGTTCGGTTACACCCGAACTTAGCCTTCCTTACTTGTTTTACAGTAGTATTAGTCGCGGTCAATAGTGTGCTAAAATTCATTACAAGACTTTTCTCAAAATGATGACCCCATGAAAAAATAGGCTGACGGATAGACCGATGAATGGATTAGCAATGCTAAATTAAAGTTTTTTTTCGGTTGAGTCTACCGATTTTTATACTCTGCGTGCAAAGCACGCTGACTTTGATTGGATAACGGTTGGTTATCTATATATATAAAAATAAGTGCACATTTTTGGTGTTACTTTATACCTTGAGACCGGCTCCACCAAATTCAACTAAATTTCTACGGTACATTTGGGCTACCATGTAGATGGTTTCTGTAAAGCTTGATTGAATTTGGTCGAGCAGTTCATGAGATATATCACACCAAGCTACGGCTACGTTTCATACCAATAGATGGTGCTTATTTGCATATTTGCGTTATTTCATGAGATGGAATAGGTGGTGCTTATTTCCATTTTGCATTATTCAATGGAATTGAGGTTTCTAGAATTATAATTTGACGTTCGGCATTTCTCAAGGGAAAACCAAACGAAAAAAAGAAGTAGTTTCTTTTGTTTTGTTCTTTTTTTTCATAAAAACTGTGAAAAATAAAAATAAATGAACTGGATTTAAGTAAATTCGGTATACGCTGTGCTTCAATTTTGTGAGTAAAGTCCCACTAAATTTACTAAGTGTGATTTTTTTGTGTCAAAGAAACAACATCGTAATAGAATTGCGTTGCTTTTCTTCAGAAACAACCATGAATACAGTTGAAATAATCTTGGAAATTGCTGACCGACTGCATTCTGATGAAGATGCCATACATTTCGCATCGGAAAATTCATTTTTGGCTGGGACTTTGGCAACAAGAATTCAAGAGTATCGAGTTAATCGCATTTTTTACAGTGAAGCGCTGATGCATTATTTCGGTCTCGAAATCAAATCCCGACATTCCGCAAATTTCAACTGGTTCTTTTCAAATGGTCGCTTCCTTACTGAAATTTTACAATATCTCTTCATTACACATCTGTCCCAACAAACAACGGTTAGGCGCAACGTGTTCAATCTTCTTTCACGACGAGAAATCACTTATTGGGAAAACGAATATACAGAATCCTTGACAGTTGCCATTCAACTTGCAAATTTACGACTACCAAATCTGATAGCCATAAGATTTACATATACAATGTTTCTTCGAAATACGGATCAAGTCAACAGTAGAAACATTCGCTCACCTGTTTTGGAATCAATATCGCTACAACTGTTTGGTAAATTAAATCATGTATCCCTCGAGTTCAACGAATATATTCACCAGTGTCAATTGTTGCTCCTGCACACTCACTAACTTTTTTACTCTGATACTTAGGAATAAAAAAATAAAAAATAAAATAATGAAGAAATGTATTTATGATGTGTTGTACTGATTCATCTGCATCTGAACAAGTTTTCTTAAACAGGAATATGAACAATGAACATGGCTGCCCATTTGGCAATAGGGATTTTTCAGATACAATGGAAAGAGATACACCACAACACAACATATCTGTCACATCGTACTTTCGGTGTATATTGATATTAGGTCTTTTTGTTATGAACTATGGAGAATCAACACGTGTGTTCAATATTTATGTAGATTTCGATTCGTAATTGAGTATTTCTTCATTTTCAGTTGGATTCATATCAATATTTATAATACATTGGGAATTCCTTTGTAAGTATGTCGTATGGTTGAACAAAAACAGTAGAAAATTGTGGCAATGATGTATCATGTTTTTCTCTTCAAATTTATTATTTCAAATGTTCTTTCTTCGTTCATTTTACAGAATACATTTAGTGATTTCAACTATATCTAAACGTGCGCACGTGTTTTAATGTGTTTTTCATCAAATGTTTTGCGCGGTTTGTATTTTCCTTTTGTCTCTTGGAGATATACGTGTGGATGTATTTTGACCGCGCATTTTTTGTTTGCACGTGTGCTTTTCTTAAATTTAATTTCTTGCGTTGAACATGGAGCTTTAGTGATTTTTTTTCCTTTCTCTTGAAGAGAATGACTCGAGCCAAACGTCAAAATATCGGTCGACTTACGCGTAGTGCTAACAGAATATTAATTCAAAGAAGAGCGCAAAGTATTGATGACCTGTCGCAACAAAATGAAACACGACGTGAACGATATGCACGAAATAGATCTGCAGAACCACAGCGGCAAAAAAATCCAGCACGACCAAGACAAATACGACGTCGTTTTCTAGAAAATATGTATCGTGCTGCTTTTAATTACGATCCACAAATTGATTACAGTATGCGTGGATATATTGGATTAATGAGTGCGATATGTCCACCTCGTGAAGCAGTTAAGTTTCTGGGTGAAACGGCTGGCATGTGTTGTGCTAATGGCAAAGTGAAATTGCCGGCATTTGAAACTCCACCTGATCCATTGCACTCATTGATTTTTGGAGGATCACCAATGCCGAAGCATTTTATGAATCATATACGAGAACACAATTCATCAATTCAAACGACTTTTTTTGGTACTACAAAAATTATTAAGAGACAATTTTATGCCGACATTTAAGGTGATTACTTCATGTGGAATATCTAATTGTTCTGTAGATCTAAGTAACAGTTTCTACAATGTTTTTAAGGATTCTGATCCAACATCAAATTACATTGCATACGTATTACAGATTCAAGGTCAGATTTATCATCGAGCAGGTGCTTTGTTACCATTTCCTGAGCTAACTATTAATTTTTGCAAATATATTTCATCGGAGATAAAAATCGTGAGTTGGATGAACGTTGCACAATTGGCTCAGATACAAAAGGAGCGATCATTTGCGATCTCCAAAGATTTTTTCATCAGAACAATGAATAGGTGAAATTGTTCAAAACCGCTCTCGATCGTATGCCATCTGACAATCACAAAATCATAATCAGAGCGGATAAAACGTCTTTTGGTGAGCATGCCAGAAGATTCAATATACCGACGATTGATGAAGTGGCAATCGTAATTGCTGGCGATCAGTTTCAATCCCGCGATATTGTACTTCATCGAAGAAATGAACAATTACATCGTGTTTCGGATCTTTATCGCAGTTACGATGCATTACAATATACACTTCTACATTGCAAAGGTGATGATGGTTATCACATTAATATACCAATGATAGATCAAAGAACCGGTAAATAATATACTAATTATATTAATGAGATATTAAATAAGAACTGAAATTTAAAATCGAATGAACATATTTTTTACAGGTCGAGATGTTCAAAAGAAAGTTAGTGCGATGAATTATTATTCTTATCGATTGTTGATTCGTGCACAAGAACAAAATTACATTCTGAGATGTGGTAAACTTTTCCACCAATACATTGTAGACATATATGCAAAAATTGAAACTGTGCGTCTCAATTTCATCCGATTCAACCAAGCCAAATTGCGATCTGAAGTGTACATACATTTGCAAGATGCAATAGCGAATGATGCAAATATGAATGATATCGGACGTCTGACGATATGATATTGGTAGTCCACGCCACATGCACGAATATGCACAAGATGCTATGTCATATGTTCGAAAATACGGCCGACCAGATATTTTCATCACTTTTACGTGTAATCCGATGTTAGGTTAGGTTAGGTTGAACTGGCCGGTCCATGAGGACCTCACATAAACTGACTGAATAAGTCCGTAGTGTTACCAGAAGTGTGTTTTAACGGCCAAACTGAAAAACCCTATCAAAAATCAGGACATATGTTATAACATAACTCCGTCCTCTTGGCAAATACTAGAAGCTTCCTAGGATTTAAGGCTCTTGCTGCTTCTAGATCTAACAGCTGTATCACTCCTAGTAGCTGGAGTCTTAGGCTGGCAAGCGCAGGGCAAGAGCACAGAACGTGCTCGATCTCGTTTCCTCCTCCAGCCCGCACTTCCTACATCTGCTATCAATTCCCATATGCCCTGGGACCCAATATAGATGCATGCTTCTCCCTGTCCCGATTCTCTCCAGGGACTGCTTACACTCTAACATGCATTTAGACGCTGTGGTATGCGAGATTATTGCCTTAATTGCTGCTTGACTGTCAATATAAAAGCTACCACGATTGCAGCTTGGGCTATTTTCTTCCAGGGTTTCTATTGCTTTGGTTACGACTACTATTTCCGCTTGGAAAACGCTACAATAATCCGGCAACCTGTAGGATCTGTTTAATTCCGGATCAGCACAGTATACCACAGACCCTACTCATTCCACTACTTTGGAACCATCTGCGTACACATGTATCGCCTCGTCCGCCATTTGAGCACCCTTGCGCCAACCGTCCACCTCTATTGTGGCTTTAAGATCGCCCTAGAAGAGCAGATAGGGAATCAGGTAGTCTGTTCGTCTTGTGATTGATGACGCTATACTACTATGGCCGTATGGTCGGCGCTCAAGCTGGCCGAGGCACCGAGCCTAGTTGCCGTTGTTAACGCTGTGTTCTTTGCTACCTAGTCTACAGGTGGAATTTGCAGAATAGCATAGAGTGCAGCTGTCGGGGTTGTTTTCAGAGCTCGCGTAATGCTAAGCCTTTATAGCCTGAGTACCCCCCCCCCCCCCCCCCCTAATTTTTTGAAGCACTCCATAGTATAGGATAGGGCTTGCAATTACTGTAAAAACCCAATGAGAAAGAGAGGGCGATAAGCCCCACGTACATCCCAGCATTCTTTTACATGCATAAAGTGCCGTTGAAGCCTTCTTCACCCTCTCCTCCACGTTGAGCTTCCATGATAGCTTACTGTCTAGGATGATTCCTAGATACTTTGTGCAAGGTTTCTCCTCTAGAGTTACCTCTCCTAATTTAGGCCTGCTCCAGTTTGGGACCTTGTACCTCTTTGTAAGCAAGACCATATCCGTATCATCCGCGTTGATTTTCAACCCGAAGTTTGATGCCCAGGTATGAATATCCCGAAGCGTTCGATCCATCAAAGAGCTAATTTTTGGAAGGCACTTTTCACTTATGACAATTGCAACGAAAAATCGAAGTCGCAGTCCTATAGCTTCTGTGCTGGCATATGGTGTGAGGGTCAGGAGGCGTGGTAGCGACTGGTGGTCGGGATTGCTATTGTTCGCACATCGGGAATTGTAGCTCTTAATCATCGGGAATTCTAGCTTGAAAAAACTGGATGCGCCCTGTGCCACGAGAGTAAGGAGTATTAATAAACCATTAATAGCAACCGCAATTCGCCTTTGTTCGTGACCGTCAAGGAGACACAAATGAAAGAAATTGTGTTCTCGCGACGATTATTTGGAGTTAACCCCAGGTGAAACTACGCTTTGCACGAGATATACAGACAAAAATGTCACCATTTTATGTATCTCTATTTCTTTTCAGCAGAAGCAGCAGTATAAATTCCAAAGGCCGGGGTTAGGTTCGAAGCCTCCCTGGATTAAGTAAACGAGTCACAATCCCTCCGCAAGGAGCTACTCCTGAAAATTTTTGAACGATCTGCGAGTTTTTGAGGCATTGTTGGAAGGCACTTTCCACTTATGACAATTGCAACGTCATCCGCGTAAGCCGTACGTTTTACGGGTCCCTCATCAAATCGCCTGAGCAGTTGGTTGATGACCAGCGTCCACAGCAGAGGTGATGGCACCCCTCCCTGCGGCATTCCCCTGTCCACTGATTTCGGTCCTCGTACAATCCCCATTGTGATGTAATCTTCCTGCAATTTAACATGCAGCCGAACCATCTGGTTAAGGCTGCATGTACTTTAATATAATTAAGAGCATCCATAATCGCCCATTTAAAGACATTATTGAAAGCCCCGGCAATATCTAAGAAGACTCCTAGAGAATATTCCTTATATTCCAGGACTTTCTCTACGCTTATTACCACCCTATGCAATGCGATGTCCACCGACTTGCCTTTGGTGTACGCATGTTGTGTTGTGGAGAGCAGCTTTTCATCCACGTTGGACTTTATATACACATCTATCAGCCTCTCAAAGGATTTGAGCAGAAATGATGTTAAGCTAATGTGTTTATAAAATTTGGCATACACGTGACCGATCTTTCCCGCTTTTGGTAGGAAAGGTACACGAGCAGTTCTCCAAGAGTGCGGTATATGATTCAGTCTTATGCACCCATCGAATATTATTTTAAGCCATTCCACGACCGCCCTACTTGAGACTTGTAGCATGGCCGGGAATATATAATCTGGGCCCGGCGATTAAAACTTAGAAAACGTCTTCACTGCCCACTCGATCTTGGTATCGGAAACCAAGTCCGGCACTACCCGCTCCGTGATCAAAGTTTGAGTGCTGTCTGCTGGCTCTTCTAAAACATCTTCCGATGGGAAATGTGTATCGAGAAGGACCTCAAGGGATTCCTCATTATTACGTGACCATTCTCCGTTCTCTTTCTTTATTAATCCCTGGAATATATTTCCCTTTGCTAGGACTTTTCTCAACCGTGCTGTTTCGCTGGAGCACTCTATGTCCGTACAGAAACTTTTCCATGAGATTCTCTTCGCCCTGGAATGGAAATTTCACGCTCGTAGATCCTCAGTAGATCCCTGTACTCGTCCCGACATGCTTCGCTTTCCGCGGTCTTTGCTAGCTTAAACATTTCTTTTACCTGTCTTGTTAGAAGACTCAGCTCATTGCTCCACCATGGCGGCTTTGCTTTTCCTCTGAATTTGCTTAGAGGGCACGCTTTGTTATACGCAGTCATAAGCGTCCTAGTTAGGAATTCATTTGACTCCTCCAGTTCTTCCACATTGGCAACATCTTTGGGTTGTCCCAGTTTCGTTTCTACCTGTTTCTGGAATTTAGTCCAGTTTGTTGACCTATGGTTTCTAAAGGTTCCTCCCTTCTCTACCCTTTTTAGGAGAATGCTGAAGCTAATATACGCATGGTCGGTGAAGGACGGTCTATCAAGAACCATCCAATCGTACCTTGATATATCACGTTCGGAGCTCAGTGTAATATCCAAAGCATTGCTGGATGTTGGACCAATGTATGTAGGGACATTTCCAATGATGGCTATCTGCAAATTGGTTTGCAGGATGTAACAAAATAGAGATTCGCCTCTCTCGTTCGTATCTGATCCTCCCCACGTATTGTGGTGCACATTTTCATCCGCGCCTATGACCAACCGCCCTTTGCGCCTTTCGTCCTGTACTAGCCTCTTGTACTCCATCGGTGGAACCTCCGCAGCATGGGCCATGTAGCAGGATGCCAGGATAAGTGCCTGCTTATTCCTTTGCTCAACGGCCACCACTACGAGGTCCTCAGTAGTGTAATTAGGCATCATATATGAATGCAGCTATTTCCTTGCCATTACTACAGCTCGCATTCGTACTTCCGTTTGCGCATAGTAAACGCCAAATCCGCGCGCGCTAAGTCCAGAAACCGTTCCTCCAGATGAGAGCCACGGCTTCTGGATCTGCGCCACGTCAAACGAACCCCCCTCAAGGGTTAGGAGGAGTTCCCTCGACGCCACTTTACTGTGTTAGAGGTTTATCTGTAGGACTCGCAGCACCATTGGGCTGTTTGTCTCCTCCAGCACCTTCGTCGTGACGTCGTCCTCCCCTTGCCCTTTTGGTTTAGAGTGTTCGAAGCCCCCTTCAGCCTCTTGTAACTGTTGTGCCGGATGTTCCTCTGTGAGACTCACAGCACTATCTGGCTGTTGTGCCTCTTCTAACACCTTCGTGGTGACGTCGGCTACCTGCACCTATCTTTTTTCCCTTAGGCTTTTGAGGGCTTTTTCGACTTCGCCCACTTCCAGCGTATTAGGATTTTTATCCTCGGGACTTCTTTTCCTCAGTCGCATATAAATTTTTCCTGTACCAAAGGACGTTTTTCCAAGCTTCTTGTACAATATATCCTCCACCTGCTTGTTTATTTGGAAGATGTAGAACTGACCTTCCTCCGTAGGACGAGATACAGTAAGTACTTTCCAATCCTATGTCGGTATGTTCGGATTCTGACTCTGCAGAAGTCGCAGGGTATCCTCCGACTTCATCACGCATGGTATCCATACCTTAACTTTTGGTACCGTGGGGATTTGCGCTTTATCCACCACCTCAAACCGCGCGTTCGCGCCTTGCCTTTGGAGGTTTGGAACCACTTCCTCCAGCCACCGCAAGCTCGCGATGTTGTCGCACGCTATCATCTTCACACCATTATACCATCCTCCCGAATCAAAGGTTGGAAGGGGCTTACTTGGTTGTTCCCGCATCATCCTAAGCATTAAGCTAATAAGTTCCCTTTCTACAGATCAGTAGTCAGCTGTCCGAAAGGACTGCTACGATCAACCAGCGCCACAGTCAGTGACTGCTTTGCCAATTACTCATCTTCTTGAGAAAAGCCGGAGTCTTAGTGTTAACTCCCTTTGGCACCTCCGAGAAAGCCGGAGTCTTAGCTTTAACTCTTTTTAGCACCTCCGAGAAATCCGGAGTCTTAGCGTTATCTCCCTTTGGGTTATCTCCTACTTCCGTAGTTGGAAATTCCCTCTGACTCGCAGCTTTCGAGGTAGTTGCTACCTCGCTATTGGGGCCCACCTGTCTTACAGCGTTGGGCTTACTTGTCTTGTCTATGCGACTGCCCTGCCTCGCGGCTCTGGGACTGGGTCCTTTCTGCCTCTTGAAAGCAGACTTTTCGCCTTCCGCCGAAGGTTGCCTCTACCATTCGACGTTCCTTCCTCCTCGTACCGGTTGCAGAACCGAGGGTTTCTAGCAGCAAACCTTTTGAACTGCCTTCGACCTGCTTCTATCGCCTCATGGGCCCATTCCAAGCGCTCGATCTCCACTTCTGTTGGGTCGACCACTGATCCCAGGCGTTGGACATTTCTTAGTGCTGCACGGTACTGCTAGAGAGCTTTTTACTTCCTCTGCTCCGTACCTTTCTCCACTTTTCTACTCCGTTTTCATTTGTGTGTTTTTCCAACACGGAGTTCATTGAATCAGCACTACTCTCGCTCCCCGAGTCCGACGCATCGCGTCGTCCTTGGCTTGCGACTCAGTCCTACTCTTATCATCCTCCTTATTACAATTTGGTAATGAGTCGTTCATCTTGGTCGTACGACCACCTGCCCGACAAGACGGGCTCAGCGGTCCAGTATTATAAACGGCGAAAGAACCGTCAGCCACAGCAGCGCACCTTACTGTGGTAAGGCCATCAATACTTCCCGAGGTGGCCCGGTATCGGGAACGCTCCGTTCGAATACAGCCGAATTTACCCCTGGCTGCAAATCGTCCAATAGGCACGGTCCAATAGAAGGGTTGGCAGTTCTTGGTCACCGACATCCCGCCGCCCTCCTATGAGGCGAAACGACGTAGATGCCAGTCCAAACAGCTCCGCCTCATAGTCGTGCGCTATGGAGATCGGCTAAGTCCTCACACCAAATACAAGGTGCCTACCCTAGTGAGAGTGTACTCCGATGTGGAACGATATAAAAAATAATTTGTTCGACGGTCAGTCACCAACAGATCGACACGATGTTACAGCACGTGTATTCCGTCAAAAATTGAAGGCACTGATGGATTTAATTGTGAAATTACGCGTTTTTGGAAAGGTACAATATTGGATGTACTCGATTGAATGGCAAAAAAGAGGTTTGCCACACGCACATATATTGATATGGCTGGTACGTAAAATAACACCGGACGAGATTGATAGCGTCATATCAGCCGAAATACCAAATCAAACCAACGATCCAGAATTATTTGAAGTGGTAACAAAAAACATGATTCATGGTCCATGCGGTGAAATAAATATGAATGCACCATGTATGATCGATGGGAAATGTTCAAAGCGGTATCCGAGAGCATTAATTTCCGATACCATAACAGGAAATGACGGATATCCATTGTATCGACGTCGATCATTTGAAAATAATGGTTAAACGGCGATAATAAGAGTGCGCAATCAAGACATCGTAGTTGACAATCGTTGGGTCAGTGGATAGCGCAATGAATCAAGATGACGCAGTGAATTATCCAGTTGAATTTTTGAATTCATTGCAACCGTCTGGTATGCCACCGCATTGTTTAAATTTAAAGGTCGGCTTATCAGGTGTTTTATTACGGAATTTAAATGCACCAAAATTGTGTAATGGGACAAGACTGAATGTAAAAAAGTTGATGACGAATTTAATTGAAGCAACAATACTGAGCGGCAAAGCGAAAGGTGAAATTGTGCTTATACCGCGAGTCCCACTGATACCAATAGACATGCCATTTGAATTCAAGCGATTGCAATTTCCAGTGCGCCTGTCGTTTGCTATGTCAGTCAACAAGGCGCAAGGACAAATGCTTCGAGTATTCGGATTTAATTTGGAGGAACCGTGCTTTTCGCACGGACAGCTATACGTTGCCTGTTCCAGAGTAGGCATTTCAAATTGCTTGTTTATTCATATCCCAGATGGAAAAACGAAAAATGTAGTGTATCCAAATGTTTTGGACCAAGAATTGAAATAAAGAATAAAAAAAATTCAATTTTACAAATATTATTAATCATAAATCAAAAATAGTCAAACTTATCGTAACAAAATTCGGAGGAGAGGTTGCCTTTACAATAAGGAATGCTTTGAAGAAGAATTAACCAAATCGGTTAAGGGCCACGCCCACTTTTATATAAAAGATTTTTAAAACGGTTGTGGACGAATAAAATAAGCTATATCTTTGCAAAAAAGAGCTTTATATCAAGGGTATTTCACTCCCCAAGTGAATTTATAACAATAAATAGGGAAAACTTCAAATTTCAAAAAATTGGAGTCGCACCGCCCCTTTTATGACTAAGCAATTTTCTATGTTTCGGCAGCCATAACTCGAAGAAAAATTAACGGATCGTAATAAAATTCGGTACACCAATTTTCCCTATAGCAGGAAATATTTCTAGAAAAAATGGTCGAGCTCGGTTAAAGATCACGCCAACTTTTATATAAAAGATTTTTAAAAGGGTTGTAGACGAAAATAGTAAGCTACATCTTAGCGAAAAAGAGTTCTGTATCAATAGAATTTTACTTTTTGAATTGAATTATAACATTAAATCGGAAAACACTAAAATTTTTGAAAATGGGTGTGCACCGCCCCTTTTATGACTAAGCAATTTTCTATGTTTCGGGAGCCATAACTCGAAGAAAAATTAAAGGATCATAATAAAATTGGGTACACAAATTTTCCCTATAGTAGACAATTTTTCTAGTAAAAATGGACGGGATCGGTTAAAGACCACGGCAACTTAGATATAAAACAAATTTAAAAGGGTCGTAGACTAGAATAATAAGCTATAACTTAGCGAAAAATAGTTTGAATCAATGATATTTCACTTATCAAGTTTTATTGTAAGAGGAAATGGGGAGACATTTTTTTTTAACGGGCTGGTGCCACGTGTTATGTAGAAAAGTAACTTATCTGAAATGAAATGTGCAATTTAAGCTCACGCTGAGTATATAATGTTCGGATACACCCGAACTTAGACACCTTTACTTGTTTCGGTTGACTTTAGAAGGATATCTAAACAAAACGCTAGGTACTACCACCGAAAAAGTCGATAGTGGCTACCGACCCCCAGCGGATTAGGGGAATTAGAATATACCCGCGGAATGTATGGGGTGGGGGGCGGTATGGCCTAGAAAGTTTTATGTGGTCATAACAAATCGTTCCCGAGATGGTCGGGATAGTACCTTTATGGGGCTTGTTACTGGAACGTACCGGATCTGCATCCGGCAAAGGACAACCAACATCGATAACACTCCCCAAGGCCTTCGGGGAGTATCCTTATCGCTACAACGACAACAACATAGTGGCTACCGAAAAAATCTGATATTTTTAGTGAAGTTCCCCCCAAAACGCCTCTCTGGGGGAAACAAGCACATATATCAATGTACGTATTGTAACGTATTCTGGAGATTTCTGATAATTACGCAACTTCTGTTAAAGTTCGAATAGCTGAACTGTCGAATAAATAACTACAGTACTCAGTATTGCAAAATGGTCTTTATTTAGACTACTATGGGAGTAGTACAATTATACTTCAATATCACGTACCTCACAAAAGTGTATTTTAATCATACTGAATACGATTCCTCAGCTTGCGCTACTTTTATGCCCTCGGTTTTCGTGTTCATCCATTTCTCCTAAGGTCTAGTCATTTCCGAAAATGTGTTCGAGAACAGTTATAACTCATGCTTGGTTACCCAATTATATACATGTAAATTTGTAGTTTATGCTTTTCTTCGTGCCATATGCATGTGTATGTGTGAGTAACTACTTCTTCTTTTAACTAATGATTACATATGTGTATGTGAGATATTCCTCGTCGCCTTCTATACTGCTTGCTGTTTTTGTTGTTGTGATTATTTACTAACTGCATAGTGATAATATTCGCCACAATGCCTTCCACCTAGGTCTGATCGTCCCGATCGGACAAATTTTCCGATCTAAACGCTGCCTGCCTTTCCAAATGAACCACTTTCATTTTGTTTCGTGGTTTTCCAATGGTTAGTATGCGGTAAACTACATCGTTGATCCGTTTTACAACTTTGTAAGGGCCTACCCAGTTACACTGAAACTTCTAGGATAAACCTTTCTTTCGTTGTGGGTTGTATAACGGCACCAAATCTCCTCCCCGAAAACCTTCCGATTTAATTGCTTTATCGCATCTGGCTTTCATCTTATCACTCATAATCTTGGTTCATTGTCTTACAAGATCGTGTACCTCCCTCATCTCTTACTCCAAGACACCAGTGGATTTCTTGGCATTTCTCTCCCCATCGGCATTTATCCCAAACTTCAAATCAGCTGCGGGAGATTGGTCCGTTGTCTCATGCACTGCCGATCGGTAAGCCATCAAGAATAATGATATTTGTGTATCCCACTCTTTATGGAACTTGTCTATTACTTTCTTTAAATGCTCCTCCAAGGTTCTATTGAAACGGACCATTATGTAGCTCGCTGAGAACGCCAGGAATTCTTTTCCTGGGAACAACTATCAGTTTCTTATTGCTTTGACCATCCTCACTCTCCCATATTCGATGCAGGCAACCGGATATGAATTGTAAACTATTCCACTGAACCCAATATAACTTCGCTATAGGACTCTGTGCTGAAATCTCCTCTCCATTTGATCTTTCGTTTCGTTCGAGCCCTTGTAACATGTGACTGATCTGTATCTTCCAGCTAACACTTCCTTAGTTGTTCCATGTCCTATTTATCCGAGCACGTTATGGTCATAAGCCGGATGTCTTCCTTAGCCTTAGCTTTCGAACAGTGTTTGCATTCCAAATTATATGGTCTTCGTGACATTGCATCGGCATTTCCATGAATACTATCTTTTCGATGCTCAATAGAAAAGTCATAGATTTTAAGGAGCTCGCACAACCGTTCCAATTGACCTTCTGGATAACGGAACTGCAGGAACCATTTCAACGCTGCGTACTTGTGAAAATGTGTAATGCATTTGTAGCAAAATATCTTGCAATATGTTGTAAAGGATCTTACCGAACTGGTGCTGGTGCCTTTCAAACCCGGCTTGCGGAGTTTTTCCTCCTTTTCCGCCTGTGGATTGCCGGCCATTACCAATTGTCCACGACGGATCCACAACGGTTCGCAAAAACCATACAGAAATGATTCCGGAAGGGACCCAAAATGATCCCGAAATAGAAGAAGTCCCGAAGAAGTCCCGAAATTACCCTGATAGGTTCCCGAACAGATCACGAAAACCATACAGGAATGATACCGAAATAGTCCCGAAGAAGTCCCGTAATTACACTGGCGGGATCTCGAACGGATCCCCAAATGACCTTGACGGGATCCCGGACAGATCCCAAAACCCCTCTAGAAATGATCTTGGAAAGGTCCCAAAATGATCCCGAAATAGTCTCGGAAAAGTCCATAAATTACCCTGACGGGATCCCGGACGAATCCTGAAAACGATCCTTAATTATCCCTGACGGGATCCCGTACGGATCCCGAAAACCATCCAGAAATGATGCCAAAAGGCTCCCCATTTGATTCGGTATTAGTCCCAAAAAAGTCCCGAAATGACCCCGACAGGATTCCTGACAGATCCCGAAAACCATCCAGAAATTATGCCGGAAGGGGTCCCAAATGATCCCGAAAAATTCACGAAATTACCCCGACGGGATCCCGTACGAATCCCGAAAGCTATCCAGAAACGATGCCGGAAAGGTCCCCAAATGATCCCTTAATATCCCCGAAATTACGCTGACGGGTCCCGTAGGAATCCCGAAAACCATAGAGAAATGATGCCGGAAAATACCCCAAATGATCCCGAAATGACCCCGACGGGATCCCGGACGGATCCGAAAACCATCAAGAAATGATGCCCGAAGATACCCCAAATGATCCCGAAATAGTCCCGGAATGACCCTGACGGGATCCCGAAAGCTATCCAGAAATGATGCCGGAAAGGTCCTCAAAGGATCCATTAATAGCCCCGAAATTACCCTGACGGGATCCCGGGTGGATTCCAAAAATCATCCAGAAATGATGCCGAAAGCGTGCCCACATGATCCCGTATAAGTCGAGAAAAAGTCCCAAAATGTCCCCGAAGGGATCCCGGACGGATCCCGAAAACCATCAAGAAATGATGCCCGAAGATACCCCAAATGATCCCGAAATAGTCCCGGAATGACCCTGACGGGATCCCGAAAGCTATCCAGAAATGATGCCGGAGACGTCCTCAAATGATCCCCTAATAGTCCCGAAATGAGCCCGACGGGATCCCTGACGGATCCCGAGAACCATCCCGAAATGATGCCGAAGGTTTTCCCAAATGATCCCGTATCAGTCGAGAAAAAGTCCCGAAATGAGCCCGACGGGATCCCGGACGGATCACGGAAATCATCTAGAAATGATTCCGGAAGGTACCCCAAATTATCCCGAAATAGTCCGAAATGACCGCGACGGGATCCCGGACGGATCCCGAAAACCATCTAGAAATGATGCCGGAAGGTACCCCAAATGATCCCGAAAAAGTCCTGAAATGACCCAGTCGGGATCCCGGACGAATCCAGACAACCATCCAGAAATGATGCCGGAAGGGACCCCAAATGATGCCGAAATAGTCCCGAAATTACCCCGGCGGGATCCCAGGCTGATCCCGAAAACCATCCAGAAATGATCCCGGAAGGTACCCCAAATGTTCCCGAAATAGTCCGATATTACCCTGACGGGATCCCGGCCGAATCCCGAAAACTATCCAGAAATGATGCCGGAAAAGTCCTCAAATGATACCATAATAGCCCCGAAATGAGCCTGACGGGATCTCTGACGGATCCCGAAAACCATGTAGAAATGATACGACAGGATCCCGGACGGATACCGAAAACAATCGAGAAATGATCCTGGAAGGGTCTGGATATGACCCTGACGGGACTAAAAAAAAGTGAAGCTAATTAATAATAAAAGCATGTTAATAAGGCAGCAGGCGCCTTGAAGCGAATGAAGAGTTACAAACAAACATACAGGTAAAGCTAATAAAAGCGTACTAATAAGAACAATTGATGGAGGGAGGATGGCGGGAGGAGACGGAGAGCACCACCGATCGTTTTTCTAAAATTGTTTAGATCTCGAACTGTATGAGCCAGATACCAAAAATTATTGATTTAGGAGAACATTTATATCGAGTTATAACAATTTATAGATTTTGCAGCGGAGATCACCCCCTCCGGAAGGGGGGTGAGGATATGGAAGGTGTCACTGCCCACTTTGTAAGCCCTCGACTTATTTGACCTATTGAGTTTGTAATATTGGTGAAGGCCAGTAAACGTAAAGTCATAATGTGTAAAGATTACCCTGATGGGTTCCCGGACGAATCCTGAAAGCCATCTCTAAATGATCCCGAAAAAGTTCCGAAATGGCCCTGACTGGACCCCGAAAGGATCCCGAAAACTATCCAGAAATGATGCCGGAAAGGTCCGCAAATGATCTCCTAATAGTTCCGAAAAGACCCTGACGGGATCCCGAACGGATCCCGACAACTATCTAGATATGATGCCGAAAGGGCCCGCAAATGATCCCGTATTAGTCGAGAAAAAGTCCCGAAATGACCCCGACGGGATGCCGGACGAATCCCAAAAACCATCCAGAAATGATGCCGGAAGGGACACCAAATGATCCCGAAACTGTCCCGCAATTATTCCGACGGGATCCTGAACGGATACCGAAAACCATCCAGAAGTGATGCCGGAAAGGTCCTCAAATGATCACCTAATAATCCCAAAATGACCCTGACGGCATCCCGGACAGATCCCGAAATCCATCCATAAATGATCTTGGGAGGGTCCCAAAATTATCCCGAAATAGTCTCGCAAAAGTCCAGAAATTACCCTGACGGGATCCCGGACGAATCCTGAAAACCAATCTTAAATGATGCCGAAAAAGTCCCGAAAAGCCCCGAAATGACCTCGTCGGCATCCCGGACGGATCCCGAAAACTATCCAGAAATGATGCCGGAAAGGTCCTCAAATGACCCCCTAATAGCCCCGAAATGACCGTGTCGGGATCCCGAACGGATCCCGACAACTATCCAGAAATGATGCCGAAAGGGTCCGCAAATGATCCCGTATTAGTCGAGAAAAAGTCCCGAAATAACCCCGACGGGATCCCGGACGAATCCCAAAAACCAGCCAGAAATGATGCCTGTAGGTATCCCAAATGATCCCGAAATAATCCCGAAATGACCTCGTCGGCATCCCGGACGGATACCGAAAATTATCCAGAAATGATGCCGGAAAGGTCCACAAATGATCCCCTAATAGTCCCGAAATTACCCTGATGGGATCCCGGACGGATCCCGAAAACCATCCAGAAATGATGCCGAAAGGTTTCTCAAATGATCCCGTATTAGTCGCGAAAAAGTCCCGAAATGACCCCGACGGCATCCCGGACGGATCCCGAAAACCATCCAGAAATGATGCCGGAAGAGCCCCAAATGATCCCGAAAAGGTCCCCAAATGACCCCGACGAGATCCCGGACGGATACCGAAAACCATCCAGAAATGATGCCGGTAGGTACCCCAAATGATCCCGAAATAGTCCCGAAATGACCCCGCCCGGATCCCGGACGGATCCCGAAAACTATCCAGAAATGATGTCGAAAGGGTCCCCAAATGATCCCGTATTAGTCGAGAAAAAGTTACGAAATGACCCCGACGGGATCCCGGACGGATCCCGAAAACTATACAGAAATTATGCCGGAAGAGCCCGCAAATGATCCCGACATACTCCAGAAAAAGTTCCGAAATGGCTCCGAGGGAATCAACGACGGATCGCGAAAACCATACAGAAATGATTCCGGAAGGATCCCAAAATGATCCCGAAATAGTCCTGAAATGACCCAGATGGGATCCCACACAGATCCAGAAATGATCCCGGAAGGATCCAAAAACTATCCCGGAAAAGTAAGAAAAAATCCCGAAATGGCTCCTACGGCATCCCGGACGGATCCAGAAATGTACTCGGAAGGGTCCCCAAATGATCCCAAAATGGTCCCGAAATGACCCTGATGGATCCGGCAAACCATCACGAAATTATGCCGGAAGGGTCCCCAAATGATCCCGAAATAAAACAGAAAAAGTCACGAAACGACCCCTAGAGGATCCCCAAATGATCCCGTATTAACCCCGAAAAAGTCCCAAAATGACCCTGACGGGATCCCGAAAGGATTCCGAAAACAATCCAGAAATTATGCCGGAAAGGTCCTCAAATGATCCCCTAATAGTCCCGAAATGACCGTGACGGGATCCCGACAACTATCCAGAAATGATGCCGAAAGGATCCGCATATGATCCCGGACGAATCCCAAAAACCATCCAGAAATGATGCCGGTAGGTATCCCAAATGATCCCGAAATAGTCCCGAAATGACCTCGTCGGCATCCCGGACAGATCGCGAAAATTATCCAGAAATGATGCCGGAAAGGTTCCCAAATGATCCCCTAATAGTCCCGAAATTACCCTGATGGGATCCCGGACGGATCCCGAAAACCATCCAGAAATGATGCCGAAAGGGTTCCCAAATGATCCCGTATTAGTCGCGAAAATGTCCCGAAATGACCCAGACGGGATCCCGGACGGATCCCGAAAACCATCCGCAAATGATGCCGAAAGGGTTCCCAAATGACCCCGTATTAGTCGCGAAAAAGTCCCGAAATGACCCCGATGGGATCCCGGACGGATCCCGAAAACCATCCAGAAATGATGCCGGAAGAGCCCCAAAATGATCCCGAAAAAGTCCCCAAATGACCCAGACGAGATCCCGGACGGATCCCGAAAACCATCCAGAAATGATGCCGGAAGAGCCCCCAAATGATCCCGAAAAAGTCCCCAAACGACCCCGACGAGATCCCGGACGGATCCCGAAAACCATCCAGAAATGATGCCGGAAGAGCCCCCAAATGATCCCGAAAAAGTCCCCAAATGACCCCGACGAGATCCCGGACGGATCCCGAAAACCATCCAGAAATGATGCCGGAAGAGCCCCCAAATGATCCCGAAAAAGTCCCCAAATTACCCCGACGAGATCCCGGACGGATCCCGAAAACAATCCAGAAATGATGCCGGAAGAGCCCCCAAATGATCCCGAAAAAGTCCCCAAATGACCCCGACGAGATTCCGGATGGATCCCAAAAACCATCCAGAAATGATGCCGAATGATCCCGTATTAGTCGCGAAAAAGCCCCGAAATGACTCCGACGGGATGCCGGACGAATCCCGAGGACCATCCAGAAATGATGCCTAAAGGGACCCAAAATAACCCCGAAAAAGTCCCGTAATGATCCCGGAATCCATCAAGAATTTATCTCTCGAAGGTACGCAAATGATCCCGAAAGTAGCCCGTCGGGATCCCGGACGGATCCCGAAAACCATCCAGAAATGATGCCGGAAGGGTCCCGAAATGATCGCGAAATAGTCCCGAAATGATTCCGGAATAGTCCCGAAAATGTCCCAAAATAACCCCGACGGGATCCCGGACGGATCCCGAAAACTATACATAAATGATCCCGAAATAGTCCCGAAAAAGTCCCGAAATTACCCCGGCGTAATCCCGGACCGATCCCGAAAACCATCCAGAAATGATCCCGGAAGGGTCTCGATATGACCCTTACGGGATTACAAATAAGGTGAAGCTAATTATAAAACCATGTTAATAAGGCAGCAGACGCATTGGAGCGAATAAAAAGTTACATAGAAACATACAGGTAAAGCTAATAAAAGCGTGCTAATAAAAACAATTGATGGAGGGCGGATGGCGGGAGTAGAGGAGAGGACCACTGATCGTTCCTCCAAAATTGTCTAGATCTCGTTCTGTATGTACCAGATACCAAAAACTATTGATTTAGGAGAAAATTTATATTGAGTTATAACAATTTATAGATTTTACACCAGAGGGGGAGATAAAGGGGGGCTGGCGGAGGGTGTCACTGCTTACTTTGTAAGCCCTCGACTTATTTGACCCCTTGAGTCTGTGATATTGGTGAAGGCCAGTATACGTAAAGTTATAATGTGTAAAAATTATTGAAAAATAATTTCTCGAAGGGGTCGTGGGACCCCCACCCCTCTTTCCATGTTCGAAAAAAATTTCGCTAGTAGACTACTGTCTGTGTCCCAAATTTCATCAAAATCCGTGTAGCCATTCTGGCGTGATTCAGTCGCAAAGACGAAGAAATATAAGAATTAAATTATAACTGTTCCTACGGGCGGAGACCACGCCCCTTTTGAAAAATATATAGCTAGTAGATCCTTCTAGACTATTGGCTATATGTGTGCAAAATTTCATCCATATCGGTCCAGCCGTTCTTGCCTTTTGAAAAATATATAGCTAGTAGATCCTTCTAGACTATTGGCTATATGTGTGCAAAATTTCATCCAAATCGGTCCAGCCGTTCTTGCGTGATTGAGTCACAAAGACAAACGTCTGGACAAACATCCAAACATCCAAACATCCAAACATCTAAACATACAAACATAATATATATTAGACTAGCCTTTACCCGCGGCCCCATCCGCAAGAAGAAAATGAAATATATAAGCTGTTTACGTTAGCCTGCTTATCAAAATATCTGTTTAAAATTTTGTTTCTGTCTAATGCATTTTATTTTTGTAATAGAGTAAAAAAAAAAACCAAATGAGCTGATAACCTTATAGGATCCCCAAATGATCCCGAAATTATCCAGAAAAAGCCATGAAATAACCCCGACGAAATCGCGGAAGGATCCCGAAAACCTTCCAGAAATGCCCTGGAAGGGTCCCCAATAGTTATCGGAATAGTCCCAAAAAAACCCGAAATGACATCGACAAAATTCTTTACTTATCCAGAGAACAACACAGGAATGATCCTTGAAGGTTACGCAAATGATCCCGAAATAGTTCCGAAATGCCCCAGACGGGCTCCCGGACGGATCTCAAACACCATCCAGAAAAAATGCAGGAAGGGTCCCTAAATTATCCCGACATAGTCCAGACGGATCGCAAAATCCCTACAGAAATGATCCCGGAAAGGTTTAAAAATGATCCCAAATAGCTCGGAAATTACCCCGACGGGATACCGCACGGATCCAGAAAAGATCCCGGAAGGATCCCAAAACTATCCCGAAAAAGTAACAAAATAATCCCGAAATGACTCCTACGGGATCCCGGATGGATCCAAAAAACCATACGGAAATGGTGCCGGAAAATACCTCAAATGATCCCGAAATAGTCCAGATAAAGTCCGGAAATGGCCCCAACAGGATCCCGGACGGATCGCAAAATTCATCCAGAAATGATCTTGGAAGGGTCCCAAAATGATCCCGAAATAGTCTCGGAAAAGTCCCGAAGTGACCCTAACGGGATCCCGTACGGAAACCGAAAACCATGCAAAAATGATGCCGAAAGGCTCCCCAAATGATACCGTAATAGTCCTGAAATGACCCCGACGGGATTCCTGACGGATCCCGAAAACCATCCAGAAATGATGCCGGAAAGGACCAAAAATGATCCCGAAAAAATCCTGAAATGGCCCCGACTGGATCCACGACGCATCCCGAAAACTATGCAGAAATGATGCCGGAAAGGTCATCAAATGATCCCCTAATAGTCCCGAAATTACCCCGACGGGGTCCCGGACGGATCCCGAAAACCATCCAAAAATGATGCCGGAAGGGACCCCAAATGATCCCGAAAAATTCCCGAAATGACCCTACGGGATCGCGGACGGATACCGAAAACCATTCAGAAATGATGCCGGTAGGTACCCCAAACGATTCAGAAATAGTCCCGAAATGTCCCCGTCGTGATCCCGAAAACTATCCAGAAATGATGCCGGAAAGGTCCCCACCCTAATAGTCCCGAAATGACCATGAAGGGATCCCGAAAACCATCCAGCAATGATGCCGAAAGGGTCCCCAAACAATCCCGCATTTGTCGCGAAAAAGCCCAGAAATGACCCCGACGAGTCCCGGACGGATCACGGAAACCATCTAGAAATGATGCCGGAAGACACCCGAAAACCATCTAGAAATGACGCCGGAAGATACCCCAAATGATCTTGAAATGACTTCGACGGGATCCCGGACGGATCCCGAGAACCATAAAGAAATGATGCCGGAAGGGACCCCAAATGATCCCGTATTAGTCGCGAAAAAGTCCCGAAATGACACCGAGGGGATACCGGACGGATACCGAAAACCATTGAAGAATGATGCCGGAAGGGACCCCAAATGATCCCGAAAAAGTCCCGAAATGATCCCGATGGGATCCCGGACGCATACCGAAAACCATCCAGAAATGATGCCGGTAGGTACCCCAAATGATTCCGAAATAGTCCCGGAATGTCCCTATCGGGATCCCGGACGGATCCCAAAAACTGTCCAGAAATAATGCCGGAAAGGTCCCAAATGATCCCCAAATAGTCCCCAAATGGCCCTAACGGGATCCCAGACGGATCCCGAAAACCATCCAGAAATGATGCCGGAAGGGAACCCAAATGATCCCGTATTAGTAAAAGTTCCGAAATGACACCGACGGGATCCCGGACGGATCCCGAAAACCATCCAGAAATGATTCCGATAAAGTCCCGAAATGACCTCACGGGGATCCCGGACGGACCCCAAAAACCATCACAAATGATCTCGGAAAAGTACCAAAATAATCCCGAAATAGTCCCGAAATGACCCCGACGGGATCCCGTATGGATCCCGAAAACCATCCAGAAATGATCACGGTCCCTTCCGATATAACCCTATAGAATTACAAATAAGGTGAAGCTAATTATAAAAGCATGTTAATAAGTCAGCAGGCGCGTTGAAGCGAATGAAGAGTTACAAACAAACATACAGGTAAAGCTAATAAAAGCGTGCTAATAAAAACAATTGAAGGCGGGGGGATGGCGGGAGCAGAAGGAGAGTACTACCTACTGATCGTTTTTCCAAAAAATTTTTTAGATCTCGATCTGTATGAGCCAGATATCAAAAATTATTGATTTAGGAGAAAATTTATATGGAGTTATAACAACTTCTAGATTGTGCACCAGTGGCGGAGAGGGAAGGGGAGAGTGGGGTGTCACTGCTCACTTTGTAAGCCCTAGAAATTTCATCCAAATCCGTCCAGCCGTTCTTGCGTAATTGAGGCACAAAGAGAAACGTCTGGATATACAAACATCCAAACTTTCCGACTTATAATATTCCAGCCTTTACCCGCGGCCCCGTCCGCAAGGAGAAAATAAAATATATTCACGTTAAATTGCTTATCAAGGTATCTGTTTAAAAATTATTTTTGTCTATGTATTTTATTTTTGTTATAGAGTAAAAACAAATAACTAAATGAGCTGATAACCTAAAAGGCACGCTTACTTATAGTACAATACAGTTTTTGCGAATTAAAAAAATACATTTTGTTTTTAAGTTAAATTAATTGATATGAAGGGGGGTGAAGGAATTACTATTCATAGAACAAAGGAGTGAAACTACAATTCGCTAAAACCAAAGCGGATTTTTTATATGAAAATAGTGTTGCTTTTTCGGGTATTTGGTTGGTTAAAATATTACAAAAAGTGTAATTATATTTATTACAGTTCGTTACAGGATTCATTTAAAAAATCAAAAATAAATAGAACGAAAGAACTGTGTTAGATATTAAAGATTAAACATACCTAATTTTAATTACGAATAATTTGCAGCGAATCGATGGCCATAAAAGCTCATAATTTAAAAAGGCATGTGTGCTGAACTACCGGTTTCGAAGAGTCCTTAAATGATCTCGGAAGGGTCCCCAGATAGTCCCGAAATAATCCCGACTGGATACAGGACAATTCCCGAAAACCATCGAGATATGATCCGTAAGAGGTCTCCAAATGATCCCGAAATAGTCAAGAAACGACCCTGACGGGGTCCCAGACGGATCCCGAAAACGAAATAGTCCAGACAAAAGTCCCGAAATGACCCTGACGGGATTCCGAAAGCCATCCAGAAATGATACAGGAAGGATCCCGAAATAGTGCCAAAAATGTTCCGAAATGACCCTGACGGGATCCCGAGCGGATCCTGAAATGATCTCATAAGGGTCCCCAAATGATCTTGAAATAGTCCAGAAAAAGTCACGAAACGACCCCGAAGGTATTCCGAGACCGTCCAGAAAAGATCCCTAAATGACCCGGAATACTTCCGAAAAAGTTCCGAAATAACCCCGACGGTATCCCGGACGGATCCCGAAAGCTATCCAGAAATGATGCCACAGAAGGGTCCCCCAATTATCCCGGAAAAGTTCCGAAATTACCCTGACGGGATCCAGAAACGCCCCCGGAAGGGGGTCCCAAATCATACCGAAATAGTCCCGAAACTACCCTAACGTGATCCCGAAAACCATCCAGAAATCATCGCGAAAAAGTCTCGAAATGACCCTGATGGGATCCCGGACGGATCGTGAAAATCTTCCAGAAATGATGCCGGAAGAACCCCAAATGATCCCGAAAAAGTGCCGAAATAACCCTGACGGGATTCCGAAAGCCATCCAGAAATGATACAGGAAGGATCCCGGAATAGTGCTAAAATGATGAAACTCTTCTAGAAATGATGCCGGAAGAACCCCAAATCATCCCGAGAAAGTCCCGAAACTAACCTAACGGGATCCCGAATACCATCCAGAAATGATCCCCAAATGATACCGAATAGCCCCTAAATGACCCTGACGGGATCCCCGACGCATCCCGAAAATCATTCAGAAATTATCCCGGAAGGGATGCTCAAATGAAATAGTCCCGTAAAAGTCCCGAAATAAGCCCGACGGGTCGCTAGATGGATCATGAAAACCATCCAGAAATGATCCCGTAAAGGTCTCGAAATGACGCTTACATAGTCCAGAAAAAGTCCCGAAATTACCCCGACTGGATGCCGGAAGGATCCCCAAAACTACTCAGAAATGATCCCGGAACGGTCCCAAAAAAATACCGAAAACGTCCCGATATGACCCTGACGGGATCCCGGACGGATCACGAAACCCATCCAGAAATGATGCCGGAAGGGTCTCCAAATGATACCGAAATAGTCCCGAAATGATCCCGGAAGGTTCCTCAAATGATCCCGGAATAGTCCCGAAAAAGGTCCAAAATAACCCCACCGGGATCCCGGGCGGATCCCGAATAATGTACAGAAACGATCGCGAAAGAGTCCCAAAATGATCCCGAAAAAGTCCCGAAATGACCCCGACGGGATCCCGGACGCATACCGAAAACCATCCAGAAATGATCCCGGAAGGGTCTCGATATGACCCTGACGGGATTACAAATAAGGTGATCTATATATATAAAAATCAAATTCTGTGTGTGTGTGTGTTCGCTTTGGAAACGTATTTCCCACAATTCAATCATCACCAAATTTTGGTTATGGGTTCCTTCGATCAACGGGAAGGTTTTAGGCTAAAAATAATTTCGATATATAAAAGGGGCGTGGCCCTCCCATACAAATGGAATTTTTGGTACTGCATAACTTTGAAGGTATACATGCCAGAACATTGAAATTCAGTAAGGAGTTATATGAGGTCAATCATTAACACCACAAAGAAAATGCGGAATTGGGGAAAAAGGGGGCGTGGCACCTCCCATACAAATGGGATCTTTGGTACTGCATAACTTTGAAGGTATACATGCCACAACATTGAAATTCAGTAAGGGGTTATATGAGGTCAATCCCTAACACCACCAAGAAAATATGGAATTGGGAACAAGGGGGCGTGGCACCTCCCATACAAATGGAATATATTATACTGCATATATCTGGATGTCGTAATGGTAGGATAATGAAAATTGATAAGGAGCTATATGACGTTAAGTCCCAACACCTCCAGTAAAATGTGGAATGGGGAAAAACTATGGCTGCCGTACAAACTTGAGTTATTTTAACACCTAAAGTTTGACTGCATTGTTGAGTTTGGCTGTTATGCTTTTTGGACGTTTAGTAATCTGCCGCCGTTAAAAAAAATTTTTAGCTTCAGTCTATCTACATCTTCTATAAAAATCAAATTCTGTGTGTGTGTTCCCTATGAAAACGAGTTTGCCATACTTCAATCATCACCAAATTTTGGCTGTAGGTTCCTTCGATCAAGACGAAAGTTTTTCATATTTCAGAATTAAGAATTTTAAATTTAAATGTTTTTGTTTTTTGGCTATGCGAACGAACTATCTTAGCTCCCAAAAATGATCATGTTAACAAAATCAATGATCGCATTCAAAACCAATTTCCTTGTGAAATGACGAAATATAAATCGATCGACACAGTTACAGATGAAAATAAAATTGTGAATTATCCAAATGAATTTCTAAACTCCTTAGAACCAAGAGGAATGCCTGCGCATATATCAACTTTGAAAATTGGCTCACCAATCATGCTTCTTCGAAATTTAAACCCACCAAAATTGTACAATGGGACCAGACTTTGCGTTTAGAAATTAATGCCGATGTAATCGAAGCAACAATCATCAGCGGTAAAAGCAAAGGTGAAGATGTGCTCATACAACGAATCCCAATGATTCATACAGATTTGCAATTCAATTTTAAGCGCTTACAGTTTCCTGTACGCCTTGCTTTTGCAATTACAATCAACAAAGCGCAAGGACAATCGCTTACTGTTGCAGGCTTAAATTTAGAGAGTCCGTGCTTTTCCCATGGCCTATATGTTGCTTGCTCTAGAGTTGGAACACCAAAAAATTTGTTTATCTTTGCACCGAACGAATAAACCAAAACTATTGTGTACCCACATGCATTACAATAAGATACAAGAATAAAATGGTTTAACAGAAAATTTAACCAAATATGCGTAAAAAATTCAATTCAATTCACAAAACAATAAACTAAATTATCAACAAACACAACAGAAAAAATAACGCAACATTCATTCGATCTCGGGCGTTACAACGAATGCCGGGTAAAGCTAGTATATATTAGATATTAGATATCACAATGTAACTTTATTGATTTTAAACGTTACAATACAATATAAGTTACAATGATTTTTAGTTGATTACAAGAGGGTTTTTACCCGAAGGCTCAAAATATAAATTTTACGATTTGTCGTTTTAAATCACGCAACCGATCAAGTCGAAGGTGTGAAAATTTATGTATCTGCATTTTGCGTGCGGGCTCGCAATATAGCCGATAGGAATGTTTATAAAATGAAACATCAGCTGACGAATTTGATGTGGTGAAATTCTTTTTGATTGAACTTAATGTGCCATTACATCACCCTTCTTTTGGAAAAGAAGAAGTTGGCAGGGTGATCAATTCTGCCAGCTTCTTCTTGCCCAAAATTGAGTGAAAATAAAAATGGACATTTATTAAGTAAAATTTTAGTACAATTTTTGAATTTCGAAATGAAGTTAGAGATTGTAAAAATTTGGTCTGTGTTGTCTATAATTGTTGTAATTACGGGACTGGTTGGAAAAGTTACGACCTAGACCATTATTTTGAAAATTTCTGAAGTTGTTGTTGCTACGACCCCTGAATGCTAATACTTGACGCTCTTATACTTTGTTTGGCTGTTCTACTATTAGCTTGGCAACTACGTCTTTGGAATCTGTAAATGTAGTTGAAGCGAGAATTGATTTCTCTAAACTTGACCTAGCGTTCAATCGACAAACATGTACTGTTTGCTCGACTGCCATTTCGTGAGCTTTCGCTTGTGTGATGCCTTCTATAATGAGCGAGCGTTCCAGTGAGTCGACTAGTTCCTCAACACGTCTAGAAAAGTCTGTAAAGCTGTTATTATTTACTTGTAAAGCTGCGATTTTTTACACGATTTCGCAGTGCTATTTTTATATCATTACCAGAAGGAATTTGAGTACGTATCGCCACGCGGGCTTTACCCTCGACTTTAGATTTTATAAAAGAAATAAAAGTATCTGTTAAATTTCGTCACATAAACCTTTAATCAAATCAATTTTGTCTAGAAATGATTCTAAAGCAAGTGGATCACCACTATAATTTTCTCGTATGGTTGAAGCGCAAAGGCTAATGAAACTTTTATTTTGCTCTAAAGTAGCCATTTCAAAAAGATGCTTAAATCGGAAAAAAAATTAGGTGAATTACTTTCTGTTGATTGATTTTCTAAAAGCAATACTAAACTTGGTTTTGTATTAAAACTTTCTGAATTTTGAGATTTGAAATCGAAAAATTCTTCGTCTGGCTCGTCTTTAAAAATTGTTTGGCAATTTATTCGATCAAAACATTTAATTAATTGAGTCTGAACTATTATCAGTAATATATAACACTATCTATAATATAAAAATAAGTCGGGTTTTCCTTCCTGACGCTATAACTCCTGAACGCAAGAACCGATTTCCACGGTTTTGTATTCGTTGGAAATGTCTGGGGCTCCGTGAGGTTTATAGCAAAGAAAATTCAGGATCGACGCACAGAGTCTCGAGATATAGGCCAAAACGTGGACCCGGGTACCCCTAGAATGTGTTTATAGGATATGGATATCAAATAAAAGCTGTTGATGAGTGCTTTAGTAGAGGGCAATTTTTCATATCCCTGGGTGACTAGGGTCTTGAGATATAGGCCAAAACGTGGACCCGGGTACCCCTGGAATGTGTTTATAGAATATGAATAACAAATGAAAGCTGTTGATGAGTACTTTAGTAGAGGGTAATTTTCATACACATTTCGAGATATAGGCCAAAACGTGGAGCCGGGTACCCCTACAATGTGTTTATAGGATATGGATATCAAATGAAAGCTGTTGATGAGTGCTTTAGTAGAGGGCAATTTTCATATCCCTGGGTGACTACGGTCTCAAGATATAGGCCAAAACGCGGGCCCGTGAACGCCTAGATAGTGTTTTTACATTACGGGTATCAAATTGAAGCTGTTGATGAGTGCTTTAGTACAGGGTAGTTTTCATATCTATTGGTGCCTAGGGTCTCGCCAAAACGTGTCCCGGGTACCCCTGGAATGTGTATATAGAATATGGATAACAAATGAAAGCGTTGATGAGTGCTTTAGTAGAGGGTAATTTTCATACACCGGGGTGACTAGCGTCTCGAGATATAGGCCAAAACGTGGACTCGGGTACCCCTAGAATGTGTTGATATGATATGGATATCAAATGAAAGCTGTTGATGAGTGCTTTAGTAGAGAGCAATTTTCATATCCCTGGGTGACTAAGGGTACCAAATTGAAGCTGTTGCTGCATGCTTAATACAGATTAAGTTTTACACCGCTGGGTGACTAGGGTCTCGAGATAAAGGCCAAAACATGGACCCGGATGCACCTAGAATGTGTTTTTACATTATGGGTATCAAATGAAGCTGTTGATGTGTGCTTTAGTACAGAGTAAGTTTTACACCGCTGGGTGACTAGGGTCTCGAAATATAGGCCAACAATTGGACCCGGATACCCTTAGAATGTGTGTGTTTTATGGATATCAAAAGAAAGCTGTTGCTGAGAGCTTTAAAGTAATTTTCATTGTGATATTCGATTTAGTCGCATCTACCTGGCAAAACTGATAAATATGCATGCGAAGCCGAAATAAAGACCTGAATTAATAATACCCATACACCTATTTACATACGTCCTATTCGATTTGCCTGAAATTTGGTATATACATTTGCCTATAAAAATATTTACGATGCTTTTTTTCCGGGAAGTAGACCAGAGACGGACTGGGACTGGGATTAGGCCTAGGACTGGGACTGATACTGAGACTGAGACTCGGAGTGGGACTGGGACTGAAACTCGGAATGGGCCTGTAACTAAATACATACCAACCTCTGGGACTGGCAATAAGATATGAAGAAGAATGAGAAAATCTTGAGAGAAGAGAAAAGAGAGAAGGAGACTGAGAAAGAGATAGAATGAGACGAAGATGGAGATGCGATGAAGCGAAAAATACGGAGGGAGGAGTGAATACAAAGATGAGGAGAAAGTGTAGAGGGGCGAGGGCAGAGTTAGACGGAAAAAGCTTATTAAAATATATGCAGATATACCAAACTTAGGGCAGAACAACGTCTGCCGGGTCTGCTAGTATTATTATATCATTTAATGAGTGAAAGCTAATATTCTTTTAATTTATTTGCATTCGTCGACAATGGTCGTTTTTATAAAATTCGCTCCGTTACTTTAAAGAAATCACTTTGTCTTATTTTAAGTTCAGTTTCGACATCTGACATAACCTTTTAACCTCATACACAAGTTATTTAAAGAATTTAAAAATTTATGTAGTAGCGCAAGTATATAGTCACAAAAGCGTAGCTTATTTCAGTACAAGCCAATAATCGCAAAAGTTTATAAAAAATCAAGACCCAAAATCAAAATCGAAAAAAATTTTCAAATCCCAGGATTATTAAACCACATACAATTTAATAAGTAGGATAATGAAATTCAGTCATAAAATGTTGGATTAGTTGCGAAGAATATAAAGGAGAAATTTTCCAAGTTGGATTAATTAATGGTCTAAGGACTTCCAGATCAGATACTGATTGCAAAAAAACTTAGAAACTCTGAATATTCAAAATTTATTTTATTAAAATAACCATGTAAAAATAAACGGAAGTATGAGGAATTACATCGAATTACGGAAGCTATATTATAACCTCAAAAAAAATTGCTACTGCATTTGTAAGGAACAAGTGTTCGAAAAAAGAAATCTCAAAGAATAAGCAAAATTGGAATGAGAATTAATTATATAATATAAGTTATTAAGTTTTGATGAGCTCAAGGCAGTTTAAAAAATTTTGAACACAGTTTAAATGTTTGCATTTCTAATTTTATTTGGCCGATATTTCGATCTCATTCTGAGATCATCTTCAGGAACTGTGAACAAAAACAACAATTAGTTAACATGTAAACAATTTTTCACCCTAAACATAATACCACTTACACAATTGAAATATGTTTTACCGACTAACAAGATGTACGAAAAAAGAAAGCGTAGAAGTCAAATAAATATGAAAATATAAACAATTCAAAACACCGTAAGCATAAACAAAAATCTGCAAAAACAAGAATACATAGAATGTCGAACAAAAAGACATTATTATTTGCATTAACATACAAATGTACATATGTATATATTGGTCATCCCACTGCACTTGATGTGTTGAGCTGCAATTCTAACTAGAACAGTGTTGTTGGCTTAAAACTAATACCGTTTTCTTATCTGAAATAAATTGTTGCCTACGTAAATGGTAAAGCCTTAATAGTGTTACTCCTACCCCAGAAAATTGTCAACATTTATAGTGCATACAAAGAACATTTCATCTCACCATATTCACTTATATCACAAATCACACAAGAAGATTGCGCATTGCGCATGTAAACATTAGATCATCTCCTTTTTATGGGCAATTCTTACGTCATTTTCCTTTAGCTCTTGTTTTTTTCTCTTTCTTTCTTTCGCTCAAATAGTCAACTGTGAGGGTAGATGCGCACAACGAAGCAATTTTGAACTCGTGAATGCGCAATCTGGTAGGTGATCTGTGCACTCATATTAACAGAGTATATGTGGAACTCAAGAGCGAATTGAGAGTTTCACAGAGTTGCACTGCCACACTGCCATTTTATACAGGGTAAAAGTGTAAGACTTTTGCGTTGCGAGCAGGCAACAATTTTCACAAAAGAACGAAATACCCCGTAAAGGCGTTGCCTGTTTTTTAGAATAGAACAAAAACCCTTGCGCGGCGTACAAAAAGCGTAACGTTCTAGCCAGAAAAGAAAACGCTATAAGTCTCGGTAAACGCGCGCCAGCTGATCAGTGTGTATTTTATAATTCATTTTCTCTCATTAGGGGTGTTCGTAATGTGCACAATTTCTAAAATATATCGTTTGCCGTAATTTTTCTCCTCGTGAAAAATGGATACATTATCGAAGTCGGGATAATGCCCAGTATCCTTGCAATGTGATGACAATGCCGTCTTGTTGTCCGAAAAACTGCTTCTTAATTTCACTTTTGACTTCTGAGTGGAAATCCTTGTCTTGAGTTTCATTTTTCTTGTCCCCACATATACCTTGTCGCATAAGTGTGACACGTCACCATTACACGGAAACCGATTTCTATACATATAAATACATATACGTCGGTACAGCGGCGTCACAAATGAAGATTTGGTGGTGGAATACCCGAAATATACGCCACATAAAATATACGTGGTTGATAATGGGCGCTGGGTACTAAGTACAACAGTAACGAATTATGATGTTGAAATTTCATTTAATGATGGTTGCGTTGCAGACGGATGAATAAAATAAATATTTTTTAAGGATTTTTCACTAGGTGGCCAAAAGAAAAATATCTCCTCGAACGAGAAATTGAGAAACTGCAATGAGATGTCGACTCTTGATAAGTGGTTAAAAAAAGTTGATTTGAAGACCTCGACGAATCAAGATCAAAACAAAGGAAATAATTACCTGAAGAGAGCAAGTACATATTTCACTGATAAATTTTTTCGATACCTGTAATTCACCGATAAAGCTAATTGTCTGTTTTCGTATGTGTTTAGGACGATTCCAAAAAAGCTATAAAAGCGAATAACGACGATGGAGACAGTTCTCCTCAATTTAAAGAGAATGAAATTATCGGTTAGTATTTAGGAATCTTGCTCATTGGAAATGGATGTTATATGAGCCGTTATTTTTGAAAGTGGCACAAGTCCAATTTTTCACGTATCGAGATATTGAAAGTTTTGCGTTTGGACTAATTCAAAAATATTGTTAACGGTTAATAAATGTGAGTTTTGCTCTTTGCGCTGTAGATATGTTAAATATGTATTACAAAAAAATGTAATTGCCTATTTTAATTCCCTAATCCAAAACCAAAATAGGTCTCAAAAATTAGAAAAAAATAGAAAAAGTGTGTTTGAAAAATAGAGTAAGCCCGAAAAACGTTCTTATGCAGTTCATAGCGAAAAGTAGCAAAGGACTGTTCGGCTCAGAATAATATGAAGAAAATTTGGGAAAAGTGTGGCCTGTGAATTCAGCGCAATTACTTTTTAAACTTTAAGCTTGAATAACTTTTTTTAATTTTGAGTAATTTGAAAAATGGCAAAGGGAAAATTGTCTTAGAATTTTGAAAACTACAAACTCTTAAAATATTGATTGTATGTACAGGGAAAATCACAGTATGAAAAGAAAAATCATCATCTTGCAATTTTTAAATCAAATAAATCAAAATAAAAAAATATTGAATAAATATTATTGTATCATATTTTCAGTAAATATCTGATTATTTCCCCTTATATTGCCGATCTCTAGCTGTGACTGTAGGTGGCAAACACATGAGACAAATCGTTATTACTGCGCTAGGGTCTGTTGATGTATTCTTTTTATTTAACATGGTATATTATTGTTGTGAAACTGCAAGCTGCAAGACAGGAGAGTTTTTCTGCCAAAAAAAAATAAAACTCGCGTCATGCGCTACATCTGTACGTTCTACCATTTTTAAAAAACCTTTTTCTGTATTTTCTCTGAAATTTTTGAACTAAGTTCGGACTGGAGCAGCTGAGCTAGACACTGACTACTATTTTATTTTAAAACTTTTTTGACTTCAAAATTTTTTATTCTGTATTTATGTTAATGTTGGCAGGAGAATAGTGGAATAGGAAAATTTACTTTAGGTTTATTATATATTTTTTCAGTTGATGTTGATGATGAAGCACCAGGGACATCAAAAACGACATCTGGCACGTGGTAAAAATGCTACAAATTAGACCTGTCATGCATGCTACAAAACTATGGATTTCAGCAAAAAACAATCCAACTTGATGGAAAAGGAAATCGACCATTTATTTGCTGTTCAATCTGCAGAGAATTCAAAACTGAAGCCGCCGAAGTATCTAAAAGGGGAACAGTTCCTCTTGCTGAAGGAATTCGAGTTGACGGGGAACAAAAATTGAAGAGAATTGTCGATCACATTGAATGCAGTGTGCACTCCGTTGCAGCAGAAGCTCAAAAGTCGACTGAATTATGGAAGCAACAGTCCGAAAAACATCCATGGGTAAATACTCTGAAAAAACCTCTGGCGGGAGTAGCAAATGATCTAATTTCATTATGCCTGAATTTCTACAATGATTCTTTGTTGGAAACACCCACAGCTCGATCGTGGCCCGCTCGTTCGCTTGCAACAATATGCGCAAAATCAATACAAATACAACTAAATGATGCAAATGGCTGGGATATTCAACTTGACGATTTTCAACCTACCACATCAAGTCTTCATTATAGAGATCCAGTGGTTTATGCTGAAATGCTTCACATTGTGGGGGAGTTGGATATGAGAAAAATTGGAGAAACTCTCAAATCTGCTATTTGCGTGTCTTTACAAATTAATGGGAGTGTTGATCGTCAGAACAAAGACATGAAATATATCGTCGCAATGAGCGTGACCAAGGAAAATCCAACAGTCGTCGAAAATCTCTTCATCGGGGCGAGGCAACCAGAAAAGACAGGTGCTGAAGGAGTACTTGAAGCTACAGTTACGTCGTGTGAGGCAACTTACGTCACAACTGATGCATTGGTGGGAGTTACGACTGATGGTGAAGCTGCTAATACAGGATCTGGAGCGGGCCTGTGGAAACTTCTCGAAGATCACTTGGGATGGTTTTTATGTCATAGATCTGACTTTGCGATGGAGTCAGCGCTTGCAATAGTTCCTGAAATTAAACTTTGGCTGAGCAATACCACAGCTGTGGCCAAATATTTTCGTACATCACCTTCGAAACTGAAGGAAATGCAAAAATTTTGCCCAGAATATCGTTCATTCCCAGATTACTTTGAAGTAAGATTTGCCGAACATGTCAATAATTTGATCACTGCAGTTTTACACAATTTACCGGGGTGTTTTAGGTACTGTCGAAATTTCTCAAAAACTCCAGGTTCACTGATAGACAAGAATGTAGCAGTTGGGATGCTTAATACTTAGAGCAAATTTCAACAACTTCTCCAGACATGCTTAATGGCAGATGTTTTATTGATCATGAAAGATTTGCAAAAAAATCTCCAGAAAGGGCGTTTGATTCTGCCCAATGTTTTAACTTTGAAACAAAACGCTCTGAAAAATTTGAAACTCATGCTCCAAGGTCCATATCCAGGTGGACAGGAAGAGAAGTTTCCTTTACACGAAAAAATTTACAAGACAACACACAATGAAGAAAACGACAGGAAAAGACGCAAAGTATCGCATTCTCTCGTCACAACAGGCACCCGATCATGGACGGCACTCCGAGTCGAAATAATATCAGCGTTCATCAATTTTCTTGACATGCGGCTCAACATTGAAGAAAATGGGCTGATCAAAAGATTTTCTACATTTCTAATGGCGAAAACCATAGCCGAAATGATTCAAGAGGGTCGATTCTTGGTCGAAACCATTTTTTGCGAAGAAAAAGTTTCCAACTTTTCATCAAATGTTTGCGATTGTTGGCCAGCAATCCAAGAAATCAGAGATCTCGATACTTCATATGAAGGTGTAAAAATGTCGCATAAGCTGCTTCGACTGATACCAGTGACATGTGGGATTTTGCAGAAACTGTTGTGCTCTTTACTGGTCACTTCACCTCACTCCATGATTCTTGAGAAAGTGATTACTCATTATAATAAAATTAAATCAAACCACCGACTGTCAACTACAGATGAGACCATGAACTCGAGAATGTTTGTGGCACTGAATGGAGTAGGTGCAGCTTTATATGATCCAAAGCCAGCTGTATCGGAGTTCCTTCGCAAGAAAGAGATGCGTTACCGAGAACTTGATCTCACCTTGTACTCCGACAGGGATTTCGTTCGGAAGTTTTTTCGTAAAGATGGCGGTTTGTGATTTTATAATCATATCATTTAATAGACGAATTGTCATTTTTATTATACCACATCGAAGTATTGTGGCAGATACCTACCAAAATAAGTATTTTGTATGGAAAACTTTGAACTCCTAAATATTTTAATATAAATATGTTTAAAAGACTGAAAAATTCACCTACATATATATATACATACTATGTGTGTCCTATTGGTGGCACCGTGGAAATTAATATAAAATTTGAATAGCCAAACTTAAATTCGTTTGAACAACTTGAAATTGTTAATCCATGTGGAATTTAACAGCAAAATTCAAAATTGGTATAAAGAAAAATATGTAGATTTGCTATCTAAATGTAGTTGTTGCGTCGGCCTTGTTACCGGCGTTGGTTATAACGGCTGTGGCCCCGTTAATTTACTGATGTAATTTTGTGACCTTAGCGTCAATTACCCAAAAATTATCACGGTAGCCATGTAACAAAATATTTTGCAATATGTTGTAGTGGATTTTACCGAAATGTGTGATGCCTTTCAAACCCGGCTAGCGGGGTTTTGCCTCCTTTCCCGGCTGTGGATTCCCAGCACTTACCAACTATTCGACAAGCTGAACGATGACAACGCTTAGTGAACGTATGCCGGCAGCGACACATTGAAAAATGTGTGTTTTATATAATATGTCACAATTTAACTTTATTGATTTTAAACGTTTAAATACAATATAAATTAAACTGATTTTTAGTTGATTATAAGAGGGTTTTTACCCAAAGGCTCAAAATATAAATTTTACGATTTGTAATTTTAAAAGCACGCAGCCGATCAAGTCAAAGGTGTGAAAGTTTATGTATCTGCATTTTGCGTGCAGGGTCGCAATACAGCCGATAGGAATGTTCATAAAATGAAACATCAGCTGACGAATTTGATGTGGTCAAATACTTTTTGATTGAACTTAAGGTGACATTACACACTCTACCAATGCCAACAGCTCTCCGTGTAACGCAATAGTTCCTCTCTGGTTTTCCAATTGATCCGCTGTAATAGATATGCAACTACCTTCTCCTGTCCATCGAACAGTTGTGATAAAATGCCCCAATGGCATATCCACTCGCATCTGTATATAGAATGAACGTTGCTCCTGGAATTGGATATGCCAACATTGGGGCAGTGCACAAGCGCTCATTCAATATTTGGAAAGCCTCTTGCTCCTTCTTCCATTCAAAGCTTTATTTTTTTTTTGTAAGCTCATGGAGGCTATGGGCTACGCTGACGAAGTTTGGTACAAATCGGCGGTAATATGTGCACCGCCCAAGGAAACTTCTTAGTTCATGCAGTTTCTGTGGTCTTGGCCAATCTTTTACAGCTTCCATCTTTTCATTCGCAGTGCAGATACCCTCTGTTGTTACCTTGTGACCCAAGTAACTTACTTCCTTTTTTACACAGTCCCGTATGCCGTGTGTGTATAAAGCTTTGGATCTTTGCCCTATAGGTGTATTTCACGGGTGCGTTCGCATTTTCTAGATGGGCCAGCCTTTCGACGTCCGACGCAAACTCCTGCAAAGTCTCATTCGCTTTTTGGTAGCCATTTTGCAACTCAATTTAGTATATCTGTTTCCTATGCTCGCTTCCCTGACGTCTCTCAACAGTGGCCATCAATGCTTCATAACTGTTCCGCTCGTATTCCGGAATAGTCTGTAAGATTTCAGCTGCAGGCTCTTTCAATGCCACGAGCAGTGCTGCAACTTAACTTCAGCATCCCAGTATTTCACTGCTGACGTCTTCTCAAATTGAAGCTTAAATACCTCCAAAGGAACAGAGTCGTCAAAAGATGGAGTTTTTACCTTCGGATTGCTTGCTTAAACAGCTGGGCGATTTAAAAAAGCATTTTAAATTATCTACCTCGGCCTCTATTTTTTCCTGTCGGCCACTGAAACCTTCAAGAAACTGGGTTAGTTTCTCTTTCACGCGCGCTTCCAGCTTAGATGATATACGAACTTCCTGCCCTTCATGTTGTGTAGAGATCTGAGATAATATCTGCGCTGAAATTTGTGCAGGCATTTCGGATATACGTGCCTCCTGTGCATCAATCCTGGATGCTATTTGTGACGATATTTCTAAAAAACGTGCTTCTTGTCTTGTGTCCTGTGATTCCAGGCGGGATGCCACGTTTGTGCAGATATCGCAGCTTATATCATATTCAAATCTGGTTTCGCCACTGTCTGTGGTGTTTCCATTTTTGTTGTTGTCTCGTCGCTATCAATATGAAAGACATACTCTTCAACATTAATTCCTTCCAACTCCATAACGTCTCGTAGCCGTGCTTGGATGTCGGACTTATTGCCGGTGGTATTCAAATCACGGTTCTCCAACTGCTTTTTGAGCTGCTGGATATTCAAATCACTTAACTTGGCCATGTCCTTGTCTTCCTCTGGAATTTATTCAACAATTCCTCTTGACACCAATTGTAACGAATTCTGGGAATTTCTGATAATTATGCACCTTCTGCTAACGTTCGAATCGCTGAACTGTGGCTGTTTCCAACAACAGTTGTATGTCATGCTTGGTTACTCAGCTATATCCATGTATATTTGTAATTAGTGCTTTTCTTCTAGCCGTGTATGTGTGAGTAACTAGACTCAAAGAAAAAGACTGGTAAAATCAACCGAAATACGGGTCAATTCAACCGAAATTTCTGTCAATTTTTATCCATTGCAACAAGATGTTGAATCAACTGCGCACAAATCGTTGATTGTTAGTTGACCGTTTAAGTAGTCAAATAAACAAAAAAAGTTGTTTCATTATATTTAACGCATGGTTTTGTTAAGTTAATAATTATTACTGTCGCTCTAAGAATACCAATCAAAACTGTTAATATGAAAGGGATTTCTGTTCTTTTGAAATTACCAGTGCAAACTGTTAAATTAACAAATTTAATGTTAAGATGAGATTAACCGCTAAAGCCGTAGAATTGACAGAGATTTTTGTTCATTCGAAATAACTAGCGTAAACTGATAAATTAACAGATTTAATGTTAAGATGAGATTAACAGCGAAAGCCGTAGAAGTGACAGAGATGTTTGTTCATTCGAAATAACCAGCGTAAACTGTTAAATTAACAGAGTTTACTGTCGAAATGACACTACCAGTGAAATCGATTGAAATAACAGATATTTCTGTTTTTTCTAGATTAATGCCGTAAACCTTTACACCAACAGAGTTTTCTGTTGATATGACATTAATACCTGTAGAAAAAATAAAAATCGGATAAATGTATATTTAAATTTACGTAGTTATTTATATATATATAAATTACACATAAGTATATTTCATTTCTATTTAATTGCTATATTTAGTAATATTAATTAAAATAATAGTAACTTAAATCTGAATTCAATTAAACTAAAGTTAAAAACATTTCCCAATTTTACGCAGTCTTTTTTATTTGTATAAAATATAATTTAAATAAATATATAAATTACACATAGGTACATTTCATTTCTAATGGTTTTATTGCTATATTAAGTAATATTAATTAAAATAATAACTTAAATCTGAAATTTTTTTTTCACAATTTTACGCAGTCTTTTTTTATTTGTATAAATTACACATAGGTACATTTCATTTCTAATGGTTTTATTGCTATAATAAGTAATATTAATTAAAATAATAATAACTTCAATTTGAATTCAAATAAACAAAATTTTAAAACGTTCAACGATCAGCTCCCGAAAAGCTAGCTGATGAAGAAGTGAAATTCAGAAACATGTCCTAGTAACCATCGCCGTTTGTAAACTTACAATTTTTCTCTAATATCAATTACTAAAATACGTTTATTTTCCTTTTTATTTTTAATTAATTTTTTTGTTGGTTTTTTGGCCTTTAGTTTGTAAAAATGTTTGTAAATTGTCGAGCTCGAGGCCATACAATATTAAATAACAAACAAAGAAAACTGTTTATTTGTATATGTTATATATTGTCGTTTTTTATTTATCGATATTTCGACTTCAATTAGAAGTCATCTTCAGGACTAGAAATACAAAAATACAAGTGTTATAATAAAAAACATAAAAGTACATGTATACATTTGACTTACATCGTTGGATGTACCAGATCGACTAATTTAAAATTTGATATGACAAAAACGAAAATAAACATAAAAAGTAAACAAATAAAGAACCGTAATTATAAACAAAATTCTTAACTAACAACAATATAGCATAAAAAGTTAAACTGTGAGCGACACCCATAGTATAAGTATGTATTAAATTCTCACCAGGTAAATGTTGTTGTATAACACTCTCAGCATTAATTTTTGCAATTTTGCTTTACCAATTGTCGGTATGCGTGAGCGCATTGGTCTGTGTCTGACTTAAAATTCATTCTTTTATCGTTGGGTGTGCCGATGATGTGAAGCATCTCCAAAATATAGCGTTTCGTATAATGTTTTTCTTGTTGTAGAATTTCTACCTCATCGAAATCCGGAGAGTGTCCAGTTGTTTTGCAATGCTGAGTGAGGGCCGTTTTGTTATCATTAGTGTGGTCCCTATTTTTTATGTTTGATTTGTGAGCGGAAATCCTTGTCTTTAGTTTGGATTTAGTTGTCCCCACATATACCTTATTGCATACGTGGGACCCGTCGCCGTTGTATTTAATTTTATATATAACGTCAGATTTCTCATATTTTCCGATTTTGCTTTTTGTATTTGTAAATATTTTTTGTAAAGTGGTGTTATATGTGAAGGCAATTTGAAATTTTTCCCTGTCGTACAAATTCGAATGCTTTATCCTATTCGACAAACCTGGTACAAAAGTGGTGGATTTATATATTTTATCTGGTTTGGCTTTCTTGTCTCTAGTCGTCTTGAAATGGCTATGTATGAATTGTTTTATAAGTTGAGCAGGAAATTCATTATCTTCAAGAACTTTTTGAATTATTTCAATATTTTTCTTATGGTACATCGCGTCACTAATTGTGAGAACACGTCTTACGAAATTTTTGGCCGTATTTACAATTGCAGACTTGTCGTGTTTCGAATAAAAGTTTAATAATCTACCGGAGGCAATAGGCTTTCTATACCAATCGAACGTGAGGTGGTTGTTGTTTTTTATTACCAGAGTGTCCAGAAATGGCAATTCTCCATCTTTCTCAACTTCTAACGTAAATTTTATAGATCTGTTGTATTCATTTAAGTTAGCCAGCATTTTCTCAATATGGTCCGTTCTTGCAATGGCAAACAGATCGTCTACATATTTAGTGAGGAGGCTTGGTTTATATGGTGTATCTTCCTCAAATTTAGTTAGGAGTTCTTCCATCACAATATCTGCTATGACCGGAGATGCCGGTGACCCCATAGGCATTCCTGCACGTTGTTCATAAATCTTATTGTTGTAGTTGAAGTACCTGTTTTCTTTAATACAAAATCGTACTACCTCAAGGAAGAGATCTTTGGTTAGATTTGTATGCGTTTTAATTTGGTTCCATTTGGACGAAATGATTTCCAAAGCATGGTCTACTGGAATGCTAGGGAATAATGAGACAACATCGAACGAAACTAAGCTCTCATCATCAAAGACATATGTATCCTTAATTTTATTTTTAAACTCAACGGAATCTTTTACATTGTATTTTGATTCTTTGGTTACATTCATCAAAATATTTACAACGAATTTACATAGGTTGTACGAAGGCGAATTGATGGAAGAACATATAGGCCTCAATGGGATACCTTCTTTATGAATCTTCGGTAGACCATACAGTCTTGGTGCATTAGCGGTCTTACTCAAGAGTCGGTATTTTTCTTTCAAGTCTATCATATTGTTTTTAAAGAGCTTTTTCACGATCGCATTGTTTCTGTCTTGGAGCTTGGCAGTTGGATCTCGTTTTAATACTCGATATGTGGAAATGTCATTGACGATGCGTTGTAATTTTGTTTCGTAATCGTCCCTTTGCATTAAAACTGTCGCACTTCCTTTGTCCGCGTTTAGAACTAACAATTCTTTATTATTTCAAAGAAATATTTTTGTCGACTGTAGGGTATCTAGAACAAACCTGTCCCTCGCGCTAATGTCTGCTTTGTTTTGGTGATCTCGTATAATTGTTGTAAAATTATTTCTCTCTATTTCTTGCTGTTCTTTGTCTTTGATTGTATGTATGCAATCTTCGCCATCTGCTATAATTTGAAAAAGGGGGAGGCTATTCTTTGTTGTTGGTAAAGAGTATTTTGGGCCTAGTGAGAGAATCCACTGAACGTCTGGTGGTATGGTAGTACTTGTTGTATTATGAAACCACTGCGGTACGTTTTTTATGTTAAGTAATTGTTTTGCTTTGGAAATCATTTCGTCCAAATGGAACCAAATTAAAAAGCGTACAAATCTAACCAAAGATCTCTTCCTTGAGGTAGTACGATTTTGTATTAAAGAAAACAGGTACTTCAACTACAACAATAAGATTTATGAACAACGTGCAGGAATACCTATGGGGTCACCGGCATCTCCGGCCATAGCAGATATTGTGATGGAAGAACTGCTAACTAAATTTGAGGAAGATACACCATATAAACCACGCCTCCTCACTAAATATGTAGACGATCTGTTTGCCATTGCAAGAACGGACCATATTGAGAAAATGCTGGCTAACTTAAATGAATACAACAGATCTATAAAATTTACGTTAGAAGTTGAGAAAGATGGAGAATTGCCATTTCTGGACACTCTGGTAATAAAAAACAACAACCACCTCACGTTCGATTGGTATAGAAAGCCTAATGCCTCCGGTAGATTATTAAACTTTTATTCGAAACACGACAAGTCTGCAATTGTAAATACGGCCAAAAATTTCGTAAGACGTGTTCTCACAATTAGTGACGCGATGTACCATAAGAAAAATATTGAAATAATTCAAAAAGTTCTTGAAAATAATGAATTTCCTGCTCAACTTATAAAACAATTCATACATAGCCATTTCAAGACGACTAGAGACAAGAAAGCCAAACCAGATAAAATATATAAATCCACCACTTTTGTACCAGGTTTGTCGAATAGGATAAAGCATTCGAATTTGTACGACAGGGAAAAATTTCAAATTGCCTTCACATATAACACCACTTTACAAAAAATATTTACAAATACAAAAAGCAAAATCGGAAAATATGAGAAATCTGACGTTATATATAAAATTAAATGCAACGGCGACGGGTCCCACGTATGCAATAAGGTATATGTGGGGACAACTAAATCCAAACTAAAGACAAGGATTTCCGCTCACAAATCAAACATAAACAAGTAAGAAAGGTTAAGTTCGGGTGTAACCGAACATTACATACTCAGTTGAGAGCTATGGTGACAACATAAGGGAAAATATCCATGTAGGAAAATGAACCGAGGGAAACCCTGGAATGTGTTTGTATGACATGTGTATCAAATGAAAGGCATTAAAGAGTATTTTATGAAGGAGTGGGCCATAGTTCTATAGGTGGACGCCATTTAGGGATATCGCCATAAAGGTGGATCAGGGTTGACTCTAGAATTTGTTTGTACAATATGGATATCAAATGAAAGGTCTTAAAGAGTATTTTATGAGGGAGTGGGCCATAGTTCTATAGGTGGACGCTATTTAGGGATATAGCCATAAAGGTGGATCAGGGTTGACTCTAGAATGCGTTTGTACGATATGGGTATCAAATGAAAGATGTTAATGAGTATTTTAAAAGGGATATATCCTTAGTTCCATAGGTGGACGCCGTTTCGAGATACCGCCATAAAGGTGGACCAGGGGTGACCCTAGAATTTGTTTGTACAATATGGGTATCAAAAGAAAGGTGTTAATGAGTATTTTAAAAGGGAGTAATCCTTAGTTCCATAGGTGGACGCCGTTTCGAGATATCGCCATAAAGGTGGACCAGGGGCGACCCTATAATTTGTTTGTACGATATGGGTATCAAATTAAAGGTATTAAGGAGGGTTTTAAAAGGGAGTGGTGGTAGTTGTATAGGTGGTCGCCTTTTCGGGATATCGCCATAAAGGTGGACCAGGGGTGACTCTAGAATGCGTTTGTACGATTTGGGTATCAAATGAAAGGTGCTAATGAGTATTTTAAAACGGAGTAATCCTTAGTTCCATAGGTGGACGCCGTTTCGAGATATCGCCATAAAGGTGGACCAGAGGTGACCCTAGAATTTGTTTGTACAATATGGGTATCAAAAGAAAGGTGTTAATGATTATTTTAAAAGGGAGTAATCCTTAGTTCCATAGGTGGACGCCGTTTCGAGATATCGCCATAAAGGTGGACCAGGGGTGACCCTAGAATTTGTTTGTATAATATGGGTATCAAAAGAAAGGTGTTAATGAGTATTTTAAAAGGGAGTGATGCTTAGTTCCAGAGGTGGACACCGTTTCGAGATATCGCCATAAAGGTGTACCAGGTGTGACCCTAGAATTTGTTTGTACGATATGGGTATCAAATTAAAGGTATTAATGAGGGGTTTAAAAGGGGTGGATACCGCCATAAAGGTGGACCAGGGGTGACCCTAGTATTCGTTTGTACAATATGGGTATCAAAAGAAAGGTGTTAATGAGTATTTTAAAAGGGAGTAATCCTTAGTTCCATAGGTGGACGCCGTTTCGAGATATCGCCATAAAGGTGGACCAGGGGCGACCCTAGAATTTGTTTGTACGATATGGGTATCAAATTAAAGGTATTAAGGAGGGTTTTAAAAGGGAGTGGTGGTAGTTGTATAGGTGGTCGCCTTTTCGAGATATCGCCATAAAGGTGGACCAGGGGTGACTCTAGAATGCGTTTGTACGATATGGGTATCAAATGAAAGGTGTTAGAGAGTATTTTAAAAGGGAGTAATCCTTAGATCCATAGGTGGACGCAGTTTCGAGATATCACCATAAAGGTGGACCAGGGGTGACCCTACAATTTGTTTGTACAATATGGGTATCAAATTAAAGGTATTAATGAGTATTTTAAAAGGGAGTAATCCTTAGTTCCATAGGTGGACGCCGTTTCGAGATATCGCCACAAAGGTGGACCAGAGGATACCCTAGAATTTGTTTGTACAATATGGGCATCAAACGAATGGTGTTAATGAGTATTTTAAAAGTGAGTGGGCCTTAGTTCTATAGGTAGACGCCGTTTCGAAATATCGCCATAAAGGTGGACCAGGCGTGACTCTAGAATGTGTTTGTACGATATGGGTATCAAATTAAAGGTATTAATGTGGGTTTTAAAAGGGAGTGGTGGTTGTTGTATAGGTGGTCGCCTTTTCGAGATATCGCTATAAAGGTGGAATAGGGGTGACTCTAGAATGCGTTTGTACGATATGGGTATTAAATGAAAGGTGTTAAAGAGTATTTTATGAGGGAGTGGGCCATAGTTCTATAGGTAGACGCCATTTAGGAATATAGCCATAAAGGTGGATCAGGGTTGACTCTAGAATGCGTTTGTACGATATGGGTATCAAATGAAAGGTGTTAATGAGTATTTTAAAAGGGAGTAATCCTTAGTTCCATGGGTGGGCGCCGTTTCGAGATACCGCCATAAAGGTGGACCAGGGGTGACCCTAGAATTTGTTTGTACAATATAGGTATTAAAAGAAAGGTGTTAATGAGTATTTTAAAAGGGAGTAATCCTTAGTTCCATAGGTGGGCGCCGTTTCGAGATATCGCCATAAAGGTAGACCCGGGGTGACCCTAGAATTTGTTTGTACAATATGTGTATCAAAAGAAAGGTGTTAATGAGTATTTTAAAAGGGATTGGGCCTTAGTTCTATAGGTGGACGCCGTTTCGAAATACCGCCATAAAGGTGGACCAGGGGTGACTCTAGAATGTGTTTGTACGATATGGGTATCAAATTAAAGGTATTAATGAGAGTTTTAAAAGGGAGTGGTGGTAGTTGTATATGTGAAGGCTTTTTCCAGATCGCGACCAAAATGTGGACCAGGGTGATCCAGAACATCATCTGTTGGATACCGCTAATTTATTTATATATGTAATACCTGCCAAGATTTTAAGGGTTTTTTATTTCGCCCTGCGGAACTTTTTCATTTTTTCTACTTAATATGGTAGGTGTCACAACCATTTTATAAAGTTTTTTCTAAAGTTATATTTCGTGTCAATAAACCAATCCAATTACCTCACCATGTTTCATCCCAGTTTTCGTATTTGGTATAGAATTATGGCATTTTTTTCATTTTTCGTAATTTTCGATATCGAAAAAGTGGGCGTGGTCATTGTCGGATTTCGTTCATTTTTCATACCAAAATAAAGTGAGTTCAAGTAAGTACGTGAACTAAGTTCGTTAAAGATATGTCGATTTTTGCTGAAGTTATCGTGTTAACGGCCATGCGGAAGGACAGACGAACGACAGTGTATAAAAACTGGGCGTGGCATCAACCGATTTCGCCCGTTTTCACAGAAAACAGTTAGCATCATAAAATCTATGCCCCTACCAAATTTCAAAGGGATTGGTTAATTTTGGTTCGACTTATGGCGTTAAAAGTATCCTAGACAAATTAAATGAAAAAGGGCGGAGCCACGCCCATTGTCCAAAGTTTTACTAATTTTCTACTCTGCGTCATAAATTCAACTCATCTACCAAGCTTCGTCGCTTTATCTGTCTTTGGTAATGAATTATCGCACTTTTTCCGTTTTACGAAATTTTCGATATCGACAAAGTGGGCGTGGTTATAGTCCGATATTGTTCACTTTAAATAGCGATCTGAGGTGAGTGCTCAGGAACCTACATACCAAATTTCATCAAGATACCTCAAAATTTACTCAAGTTATCGTGTTAACGGCCATGCGGAAGGACAGACGGACGACTATGTATAAAAACTGGGCGTGGCATCAACCGATTTCGCCCGTTTTCACAGAAAACAGTTAGCATCATAAAATCTATGCCCCTACCAAATTTCAAAAGGATTGGTTGATTTTTGTTCGACTTATGGGGTTAAAAGTATCCTAGACAAATTAAATGAAAAAGGGCGGAGCCACGCCCATTTTGAAATTTTCTTTTATTTTTGTATTTTGTTGTACCATGTCATTACTGGAGTTGAATGTTGACATAATTTACTTATATACTGTAAAGATATTAAATTTTTTGTTAAAATTTTACTTTAAAAAATTTTTTTTTTTTAAAGTGGGCGTGGTCTTTCTCCGATTTTGCAAATTTTTATTAGGCGTACATATAGTAATAGGAGTAACGTCCCTGCCAAATTTCATCATGATATCTTCAATGACTGACAAATTACAGCTTGCAAAAATTTTAAATTACCTTCTTTTAAAAGTGGGCGGTGCCACGCCCATTGTCCAAAGTTTTACTAATTTTCTACTCTGCGTCATAAATTCAACTCATCTACCAAGCTTCGTCGCTTTATCTGTCTTTGGTAATGAATTATCGCACTTTTTCCGTTTTACGAAATTTTCGATATCGAAAAAGTGGGCGTGGTTATAGTCCGATATTGTTCATTTTAAATAGCGATCTGAGGTGAGTGCTCAGGAACCTACATACCAAATTTCATCAAGTTACCTCAAAATTTACTCAAGTTATCGTGTTAACGGACAGACGGACGGACGGACATGGCTCAATCAAATTTTTTTTCGATCCTGATTATTTTGATATATGGAAGTCTATATCTATCTCGATTCCTTTATATATGTACAACCAACCGTTATCCAATCAAACTTAATATACTCTGTGAGCTCTGCTCAACTGAGTATAAAAATAGGGACCACACTAATGATAACAAAACGGCCCTCACTCAGCATTGCAAAACAACTGGACACTCTCCGGATTTCGATGAGGTAGAAATTCTACAACAAGAAAAACATTATACGAAACGCTATATTTTGGAGATGCTTCACATCATCGGCACACCCAACGATAAAAGAATGAATTTTAAGTCAGACACAGACCAATGCGCTCACGCGTACCGACAATTGGTAAAGCAAAATTGCAAAAATTAATGCTGAGAGTGTTATACAACAACATTTACCTGGTGGGAATTTAATACATACTTATGCTATGGGTGTCGCTCACAGTTTAACTTCTTATGCTATATTGTTGCTAGTTAAGAATTTTGTTTATAATTACGGTTCTTTATTTGTTTACTTTTTATGCTTATTTTCGTTTTTGTCATATCAAATTTTAAATTAGTCGATCTGGTGCATCCAACGATGTAAGTCAAATGTATACATGTACTTTTATGTTTTTTATTATAATACTTGTATTTTTGTATTTCTAGTCCTGAAGATGACTTCTAATTGAAGTCGAAATATCGATAAATAAAAAACGACAATATATAACATATACAAATAAACAGTTTTCTTTGTTTGTTATTTAATATTGTATGGCCTCGAGCTCGACAATTTACAAAAATTTGTACAAACTAAAGGCCAAAAAACCAACAAAAAAATTAATTATGGAACGGAGAGCACGCCGCAATAACAAAAATACATACAACATCTACAGAAATTTAAAAGATAAGTATAATAATAAAACTATCAAATGTACAAAACGCTATCAGCGCAGCGCACAACAACTAAGCAGGCTGACTGAGTCGATTAAATTCCTTGGGAGATGTAGAAAGAGTGGAATTATACCAAGTTTTATCAGCAACGCTACTAAGACTATTTCTTATATTGTCAACTGCAACATCAGCAAAAATAGAATATCAAAGAAAATCACCAACTCAACATCGAGGTATTTAGAAAATGTGCATAAGAAGCTCCTGAATCTCATAATACAAATAAAACATGAACTACAACAACAAAAAATAAAAGAGGTAAATACATTAAATTATAAATTACAACAAAAACTTAGTGAGGATGATTCCAACATGTTTTTCGAGAGCGAAAAAGTGTTAGCTCAAAATATTACCGCAAAAATAAAGAAAACGCAAACGAACAAATATGAGAAGCTTAGGGAAAAACAAAAACAATTACTTAACATAAAAAACGTAACGCAGTGGTTTCATAATACAACAAGTACTACCATACCACCAGACGTTCAGTGGATTCTCTCACTAGGCCCAAAATACTCTTTACCAAAAACAAAGAATAGCCTCCCCCTTTTTCAAATTATAGCAGATGGCGAAGATTGCATACATACAATCAAAGACAAAGAACAGCAAGAAATAGAGAGAAATAATTTTACAACAATTATACGAGATCACCAAAACAAAGCAGACATTAGCGCGAGGGACAGGTTTGTTCTAGATACCCTACAGTCGACAAAAACATTTCTTAGAAATAATAAAGAATTGTTAGTTCTAAATGCGGACAAAGGAAGTGCGACAGTTTTAATGCAAAGGGACGATTACGAAACAAAATTACAACGCATCGTCAATGACATTTTCACATATCGAGTATTAAAACGAGATCCAACTACCAAGCTCCAAGACAGAAACAATGCGATCGTGGAAAAGCTCTTTAAAAACAATATGATAGACTTGAAAGAAAAATACCGACTCTTGAGTAAGACCGCTAATGCACCAAGACTGTATGGTCTACCGAAGATTCATAAAGAAGGTATCCCATTGAGGCCTATATGTTCTTCCATCAATTCGCCTTCATACAACCTATGTAAATTCGTTGTAAATATTTTGATGAATGTAACCAAAGAATCAAAATACAATGTAAAAGATTCCGTTGAGTTTAAAAATAAAATTAAGGATACATATGTCTTTGATGATGAGAGCCTAGTTTCGTTCGATGTTGTCTCATTATTCCCTAGCATTCCAGTAGACCATGCTTTGGAAATCATTTCGTCCAAATGGAACCAAATTAAAAAGCATACAAATCTAACCAAAGATCTCTTCCTTGAGGTAGTACGATTTTGTATTAAAGAAAACAGGTACTTCAACTACAACAATAAGATTTATGAACAACGTGCAGGAATGCCTATGGGGTCACCGGCATCTTCGGTCATAGCAGATATTGTGATGGAAGAACTGCTAACTAAATTTGAGGAAGATACACCATATAAACCACGCCTCCTCACTAAATATGTAGACGATCTGTTTGCCATTGCAAGAACGGAACATATTGAGAAAATGCTGGCTAACTTAAATGAATACAACAGATCTATAAAATTTACGTTAGAAGTTGAGAAAGATGGAGAATTGCCATTTCTGGACACTCTGGTAATAAAAAACAACAACCACCTCACGTTCGATTGGTATAGAAAGCCTACTGCCTCCGGTAGATTATTAAACTTTTATTCGAAACACGACAAGTCTGCAATTGTAAATACGGCCAAAAATTTCGTAAGACGTGTTCTCACAATTAGCGACGCGATGTAACATAAGAAAAATATTGAAATAATTCAAAAAGTTCTTGAAAATAATGAATTTCCTGCTCAACTTATTAAACAATTCATACATAGCCATTTCAAGACGACTAGAGACAAGAAAGCCAAACCAGATAAAATATATAAATCCACCACTTTTGTACCAGGTTTGTCGAATAGGATAAAGCATTCGAATTTGTACGACGGAAAAATTTCAAATTGCCTTCACATATAACAACACTTTACAAAAAATATTTAAAATACAAAAAGCAAAATCGGAAAATATGAGAAATCTGACGTTATATATAAAATTAAATGCAACGGCGACGGGTCCCACGTATGCAATAAGGTATATGTGGGGACAACTAAATCCAAACTAAAGACAAGGATTTCCGCTCACAAATCAAACATAAAAAATAGGGACCACACTAATGATAACAAAACGGCCCTCACTCAGCATTGCAAAACAACTGGACACTCTCCGGATTTCGATGAGGTAGAAATTCTACAACAAGAAAAACATTATACGAAACGCTATATTTTGGAGATGCTTCACATTATCGGCACACCCTACGATAAAAGAATGAATTTTAAGTCAGACACAGACCAATGCGTTCACGCATACCGACAATTGGTAAAGCAAAATTGCAAAAATTAATGCTGAGAGTGTTATACAACAACATTTACCTGGTGGGAATTTAATACATACTTATGCTATGGGTGTCGCTCACAGTTTAACTTTTTATGCTATATTGTTGTTAGTTAAGAATTTTGTTTATAATTACGGTTCTTTATTTGTTTACTTTTTATGTTTATTTTCGTTTTTGTCATATCAAATTTTAAATTAGTCGATCTGGTACATCCAACGATGTAAGTCAAATGTATACATGTACTTTTATGTTTTTTATTATAATACTTGTATTTTTGTATTTCTAGTCCTGAAGATGACTTCTAACGAAACTTTGCTAAAAATAATCCTCTTCTTATCTGGTGCGCGCACTACAATCACTTGTATAGCTGCATCAGTCTTGAATGTACTTTTGCCACTATACGTAATGCAATACTTGCCTATCTAATTTAAGAGATACAAGCTAATTTAATTTGCCGGCATTTTATTCCTTCGATAAAAAAACAGGAACTATCTCGCTTAAGGATGGAGGAACATTTATCAACATGTCTCATTAAGAAGGAACAAGACAGTACTGTGTTGATTGGAATCTGGTGCATTCCAACAACGTAAAAAACATGCTTTTTCAAGAGTCACCGACCGGAATCGTATGCATTCCGGCAGTATAATCTTATGGGTCAGGCATCGAGCTGATTGGAATCCGGTGCATTCCAACAACACAGGTCATGTTACTTTTTTATGCCTTGTGATGGCGTATCCTCATTACACTACTCTTAGCACTGCCGGATTCCCATGACATGCTGATTGGAATCTTGTTGCATTCCAACAGGGAGAGTGGAATCCACTGCATTCCGAAATCATGCTGAGCGGAATCTGATGCATTCCGCCAGTATAAGATTTCGGCATAAGATCTTATTTCTGCTCATATTTCTTATTATTATTATATTCTGAAATTAAGTAGTAATGTTCATTAATATTTCTTTGTTTGTAATATAACATTGTTGAAAGCTCGATATATCTTAAATTTTATCTTTTGAGTTGTAAATTTATATATCTTCAATATTATGCAGTCGACCATAGTTTGTCGTCGACTTTAAATAATAAATAAATAAATAAATAAATAAATAATTGAAGTCGAAATATCGATAAATAAAAAAACGACAATATATAACATATACAAATAAACAGTTTTCTTTGTTTGTTATTTAATATTGTATGGCCTCGAGCTCGACAATTTACAAACATTTTTACAAACTAAAGGCCAAAAAACCAACAAAAAAATTAATTATGGAACGGAGAGCACGCCGCAATAACAAAAATACATACAACATCTACAGAAATTTAAAAGATAAGTATAATAATAAAACTATCAAATGTACAAAACGCTATCAGCGCAGCGCACAACAACTAAGCAGGCTGACTGAGTCGATTAAATTCCTTGGGAGATGTAGAAAGAGTGGAATTATACCAAGTTTTATCAGCAACGCTACTAAGACTATTTCTTATATTGTCAACTGCAACATCGGCAAAAATAGAATATCAAAGAAAATCACCAACTCAACATCGAGGTATTTAGAAAATGTGCATAAGAAGCTCCTGAATCTCATAATACAAATAAAACATGAACTACAACAACAAAAAATAAAAGAGGTAAATACGTTAAATTATAACTTACAACAAAAACTTAGTGAGGATGATTCCAACATGTTTTTCGAGAGCGAAAAAGTGTTAGCTCAAAATATTACCGCAAAAATAAAGAAAACACAAACGAACAAATATGAGAAGCTTAGGGAAAAACAAAAACAAATACTTAACATAAAAAACGTACCGCAGTGGTTTCATAATACAACAAGTACTACCATACCACCAGACGTTCAGTGGATTCTCTCACTAGGCCCAAAATACTCTTTACCAACAACAAAGAATAGCCTCCCCCTTTTTCAAATTATAGCAGATGGCGAAGATTGCATACATACAATCAAAGACAAAGAACAGCAAAAAATAGAGAGAAATAATTTTACAACAATTATACGAGATCACCAAAACAAAGCAGACATTAGCGCGAGGGACAGGTTTGTTCTAGATACCCTACAGTCGACAAAAATATTTCTTAGAAATAATAAAGAATTGTTAGTTCTAAACGCGGACAAAGGAAGTGCGACAGTTTTAATGCAAAGGGACGATTACGAAACAAAATTACAACGCACCGTCAATGACATTTCCACATATCGAGTATTAAAACGAGATCCAACTACCAAGCTCCAAGACAGAAACAATGCGATCGTGGAAAAGCTCTTTAAAAATAATATGATAGACTTGAAAGAAAAATACCGACTCTTGAGTAAGACCGCTAATGCACCAAGACTGTATGGTCTACCGAAGATTCATAAAGAAGGTATCCCATTGAGGCCTATATGTTCTTCCATCAATTCGCCTTCGTACAACCTATGTAAATTCGTTGTAAATATTTTGATGAATGTAACCAAAGAATCAAAATACAATGTAAAAGATTCCGTTGAGTTTAAAAATAAAATTAAGGATACATATGTCTTTGATGATGAGAGCCTAGTTTCGTTCGATGTTGTCTCATTATTCCCTAGCATTCCAGTAGACCATGCTTTGGAAATCATTTCGTCCAAATGGATCCAAATTAAAAAGCATACAAATCTAACCAAAGATCTCTTCCTTGAGGTAGTACGATTTTGTATTAAAGAAAACAGTTACTTCAACAACAACAATAAGATTTATGAACAACGTGCAGGAATGCCTATGGGGTCACCGGCATCTCCGGTCATAGCAGATATTGTGATGGGAGAACTGCTAACTAAATTTGAGGAAGATACACCATATAAACCACGCCTCCTCACTAAATATGTAGACGATCTGTTTGCCATTGCAAGAACGGACCATATTGAGAAAATGCTGGCTAACTTAAATGAATACGACAGATCTATAAAATTTACGTTAGAAGTTGAGAAAGATGGAGAATTGTCATTTCTGGACACTCTGGTAATAAAAAACAACAACCACCTCACGTTCGATTGGTATAGAAAGCCTACTGCCTCCGGTAGATTATTAAACTTTTATTCGAAACACGACAAGTCTGCAATTGTAAATACGGCCAAAAATTTCGTAAGACGTGTTCTCACAATTAGTGACGCGATGTACCATAAGAAAAATATTGAAATAATTCAAAAAGTTCTTGAAAATAATGAATTTCCTGCTCAACTTATAAAACAATTCATACATAGCCATTTCAAGACGACTAGAGACAAGAAAGCCAAACCAGATAAAATATATAAATCCACCACTTTTGTACCAGGTTTGTCGAATAGGATAAAGCATTCGAATTTGTACGACAGGGAAAAATTTCAAATTGCCTTCACATATAACAACACTTTACAAAAAATATTTACAAATACAAAAAGCAAAATCGGAAGATATGAGAAATCTGACGTTATATATAAAATTAAATGCAACGGCGACGGGTCCCACGTATGCAATAAGGTATATGTGGGGACAACTAAATCCAAACTAAAGACAAGGATTTCCGCTCACAAATCAAACAAAAAAATAGGGACCACACTAATGATAACAAAACGGCCCTCACTCAGCATTGCAAAACAACTGGACACTCTCCGGATTTCGATGAGGTAGAAATTCTACAACAAGAAAAACATTATACGAAACGCTATATTTTGGAGATGCTTCACATCATCGGCACACCCAACGATAAAAGAATGAATTTTAAGTCAGACACAGACCAATGCGCTCACGCATACCGACAATTGGTAAAGCAAAATTGCAAAAATTAATGCTGAGAGTGTTATACAACAACATTTACCTGGTGGGAATTTAATACATACTTATGCTATGGGTGTCGCTCACAGTTTAACTTTTTATGCTATATTGTTGTTAGTTAAGAATTTTGTTTATAATTACGGTTTTTTATTTGTTTGGCGGCCTCCGTGGTGTGATAGTAACGTGCTCCGCCTATCCCACCGTATGCCCTGGGTTCAACTCCCGGGCAAAGCAACATCAAAATTTTAGAAATAAGATTTTTCAATTAGAAGAAAATTTTTCTAAGCGGGGTCGCCCCTCGGCAGTGTCTGGCAAGCGCTCCGATTGTATTTCTGCCATGAAAAGCTCTCAGTGAAAACTCATCTGCCTTGCAGATGCCGTTCGGAGTCGGCATAAAACATGTAGGTCCCGTCCGGCCAATTTGTAGGGAAAAATCAAGAGGAGCACGACGCAAATTGGAAGAGAAGCTCGGCCGTAGATCTCTTCGGAGGTTATCGCGCCTTACATTTATTTATTTTATTTACTTGTATTTTTGTATTTCTAGTCCTGAAGATGACTTCTAATTGAAGTCGAAATATCGATAAATAAAAAACGACAATATATAACATATACAAATAAACAGTTTTCTTTGTTTGTTATTTAATATTGTATGGCCTCGAGCTCGACAATTTACAAACATTTTTATTTTTAAAATATTTAATTGGCCGATATTTCGACTTCAACCTGTTTTATTTACTTTACGGCCTCAAGCTCATCAAACCAACATATTTAATTGTATGTATATGTAATGGAAAACTGATAAAATTATGAATTTCAGTTGAAGACAGGACTTTAGTATTTCGTTTGTAAGAAAAGCTTGATAATGCTCATCAAAGTTTTGAACTTCAATTTCTGATGATATAATATATATTTTTTTTATTTTCGTCGATGACTATGCTTTCAATTTTATGCACATGTGAAATATTATTCAAACGTAAAAATAAATACAAATTTTTTTTGTACAAAGTTCCTTTATATAGAATTTTTTGTAGGCAGACAGAACTATCGACAGTAAAATTTAATTGTATGAATTGTTTTACTCGTTCTGAAATTTCAAAATCTAAATTTGTTGCTTTGTATGTGAACTGGGGTGGAATAACGTTATTTTTTAGTAGAAAATTAGAAAACTGATAAGAAGTTTTTTAGCAAGAGAATATGCATTATTACGCCTCGAAGTAATAGTGTTCATATATTTTTTTAAAGACTTATGTTTGGCTTCATAACGCACACCCCACATTTTTTTAATGGTCCTGAGTTTTTTATAATAGTACGATTATGAAATGGTGTTTCGGTTTAAATTTTTCACAACATTTTAAGTAGAGTCATCACTATATGAAATATAATTTGTTTCAAAGCTTTTATATTTTCTTCATTTAAGCAAGATGAAAGGCATGGATCTGTTATTTTTATGAGTAAAATAATAAGTTTCCACACTCTATCATTTCGAGGGATTTTATCACCAATAATGAGCGGGAAAAAATGTAAAAACGTTTTGGTATCGAATGCAGACATTTTGATATTTCCTTTATTTAAATTATGCAAAGTTAGTGGACCCGAAATATTACCAATATCTATCTCTCCATATGAAAATAATCTTTTTCGCATTTTTAAAAAGTTTAAAGTAAAAGCTTTTTTGGTTTGCTAAAATGAGCATTTGTGGCCATAAATTAAAATAGGGTATATTTGGTATTCCCAACGCGTTTCGACGTTACCTTACGTCTTCTTCTTTGGGGATCTGTTTAATTTTAAGTATATAAAATTAAATACATTAAACTTTATTTTAGGATATCTAACAATAAACATAAAACTGACACATCATTTAACACTTATTTAGCTACTTACATTAATTACATATATAAATATTAATTACATTAATTACGCGCATAAACCAAATAACACGCTCAAAAAAATTTTCACTAGAACAAAATACCCAATTACAAAAGAAGAACAAACAGATGTTGTTTACAAGATAACTTGCAATGGTAACGAAAACGAAAAATGTAACAAATGTTACATCGGTACAACAAAACGGAAACTAGGTATAAGAATTAATGAACATAAGAAAGGTGCAGAAAACAAAAAACGTCGACCGGTCTAGCACAACACCTAACAAAGAGCAAACACGTAGCGGATTTCTCAAATGTTAAAATTTTGGACATTGAACGGAGAGAGAAAACGAGAATGACGCTGGAAAGTATACGCATTCAACAACAACTACAAAACGCGATGAACTTCAAAGAAGATTTTGACAACATAAGCAGCGCCTACTCAGCTGTTATACAGAGATGCAAGAGAATGTAAAAATAAACAAATGTCATTTTAATGTACCTATATGAATAATTTTGGGCAAAAATTATATTAGTACCTGAAATAAATAATTATTAATGTGAATATTAATGTAAGTAGCTAAATAAGTGTTAAATGATGTGTCAGTTTTATGTTTATTTTTAGATATCCTAAAATAAAGTTTAATGTATTTAATTTTATATACTTAACATTAAACAGATCCCCAAAGAAGAAGACATAAGGTAACGTCGAAACGCGTCGGGAATAACAAATATACCCTGTTTTAATTTATGGCCACAAATGCTAATTTTAGCAAACCAAACATTTATAAATTGGCCCAAACAACATAATAAAAAACTTTTTTTTTTTTACAAAGTATAAAATACTTTGGCTTAGTTCGTAGCGACAAACACTTTCAAAAATATCATAATATCTTCAGGAAAATTGGAACAAACATAAAATGTATTGATATCATTGAATATTGAGTCTACAAAAATTCCAGTTTCGTTTTGAGCGTTCGTTTCTAAGTCCGATTTATAATTACCTTCATTTCTTAAACAGACTTCGTATTCCCTAAGATCAGTTTGCATATTTTCCTTACATCGATTACATAAACGACAATATTTGCTAGAATTAAATGATTTTGTAAAACCGAGTATATTTTTAACACCCAAATTATCTCCTAAAATTAGACCCAACACGAAATGTACATGGTAAGTACTACCCCTAGCCGAAACTTTAACTCCTTCTTCTAACTTTTTTATTTCTTCTTTAAGTGCATAGAGTGCTTTGTTACTTCCATATGATTTAACAAAGCTTGATTTTACGTAGCCGGCTACGAAAGTGTAATTCAAACTGGAATTTAAATGATCAGGAATTGTTGGAAACGATATATATATCCCACATATATAATCCTTACAAGAATGGCTTCCCAATGGATTGTTTACTTCAAAATCGTCTGTATATAAGAAATAAGGCAATGTTATTTTATCAAAACCTATCATAGATTTCTTTAATTTGTACAAAGAACCATTAACAAAGTTAGAATAATCCTTACTTTTTTCTAAAAGTTCTGTGTTTTTTAAAGTATCTGTAAGGAACGTGCCAATTTCAACAATTTTTTTTGAAAATAAAATCTTATATTGAATATGTATGCTTCTGACTTCGAATCATTAAAAGTTGTTGGTCCCAAATTATTTTTTTCTGCTACTTCATTATTAACAGTATATGTGTTAAATGGATTAAACAAATCATTCACTGTCAAATATTGCGTAAATTATGCTCTGTATGCACATTTTCGAAAGCGTTTGAAGCTGTTTCAAAAACATTTTTAATTTGAGAAGAGTATAAAGGACTTGAAACACATAATTCAATGTTTGAAACAATAGTTTTACAAAAATGTGTAATTTTGGATTGAATATCCAGAGCGTCTTTACGTGAAAAATTCTCTTTTGCATACAAATCAGATGTTAATGTCAAAGCTGACCTATATATTTGTTTCGAAAAGTCTATGTTAGGAATTGCATTGTTCAGTTTATCATCATCGTTATCCATAAAAAGAGAAGCTGTTGACGATGATGTTAAACTGTTACAGAAAATATTATTTTGCTTGTTTTGACTTGAAAAATTTAAATGATCATCTTTTCCGTGGTGCTGGTTTAAATGTTTAGAAGATGAATACTTGCTTCAAAAATGTTGAAAGCAATCTTTTTGACAGCATGTAAAAACCCCATAGTTTTTCAGTTAATGGAAACTTTTAAAGTGATTTAGAATTTCCTTAACGCTCCCAAATTTTCCACTGCAAACAAAGCATATGTACATTTTGAATTAAAATCTTAGTTATCTGTTAAAAGTGCATTCAAGTGTGAAATCAATCCTGTTATTTTCGAGGAATTTTCGTCAAGAGAGGTATTGATTTTATAAAAGAATTTCTGAATGAAAATCCAAACGCCTTTACAATAAACAGGGTAATGCAAGTTAAAAGCATGGAAAATTTGGAAGCATACTTCTAGGCATTTCAAAAAACATGAAAATTGAAATGTAATCCCGTCGCAATATACATAAAAGTCAGTTAAGTTTATTAAACTATCACCTACAGCAATTATTATTGGCTGTAGGGTACCGTTTTGTTGCTCAAAACGCTGTCGTATCGCAATGATGTCTTCTTCCAAAATTGGCGCAGATTTTATGCTAAGAATAAAGCTGCAGACATTGGTGCGTTATCGGTAACCTTATAACAGCTGTTTCGACCAACCTTATGAGAATCAATGCAATCGATTATTGGTGCCGCTAAGGTCGTAACCGTATCATAGCCAACCAATTGTCCATGGCCTCGTTTATTGTAATTTTTTTAACTTTGCCATTGAAGCGGTATTTTGCTGTTGGCGTTATAACTGCGTTGAGCAGTAATGCGACTATACAGTTTTTGGAATCTACATATAAATATATTGCATTAGTTTCAATACAGACTTATTGCTTACATTTGCCTTACCACTGTTAATGGACTTATAGTCGATTTTAGAAAAAATTTCCTTGCAGGTTTTGTCCTTTATATTGCTGGCGATAAACTTTGTGATATGTAGTATAAATTGTTCCCATGTTACAAAAAACTGGAAAGTTTTGTCATTAAACAACATTTGAAAATTGCTTTCGATCTAAAAAATACAATAAAAGTACAAAGTTTGAATTTTCTTTTCTGGCCTACGTATAAAACAGCTATATTTTCACGTTTTAGTGATGTGGATATGTGCGACACTGTGTCGGACTATAACCACGCCCATTTTTCGATATCGAAAATTTCGAAAAAGTGCGATAATTCGTTACCAAAGACGGATAAAGCGATGAAACTTGGTTGGTGAGTTGAACTTATGACGCAGAATAGAAAATTAGAAAAATTTTGGACAATGGACGTGGCACCGCCCACTTTTAAAAGAAGGTAATTTAGAAGTTTTGCAAGCTGTAATTTGGGAGTCGTTGAAGATATCATGATGAAATTTGGCAGGAACGTTACTCCTATTACTATATGTATGCCTAATAAAAATTAGCAAAATCGGAGAACGACCACGCCCACTTTTAAAAAAATTTTTTTTTTAAGTAAAATTTTAACAAAAAATTTTATATCTTTACAGTATAAAAGTAAATTATTTCAACATTCAACTCCAGTAATGATATGGTGCAACAAAATACAAAAATAAAAGAAAATTTCAAAATGGGCGTGGCTCCGATTCTGAACTCTCTTTGAATTGGTATATAAAATGGCCGAAATACGACTATGACCACGCCCAATTTTTCGACATCGAAAATTACGAAAAATTAAAAAAATGCCATAATTCTATACCAAATATGAAAAAAGGGATGAAACATGGTAATTGGATTGGTTTATTGACGCAAAATATAACTTTAGAAAAAAACTTTGTAAAATGGATGTGACACCTACCATATTAAGTAGAAGAAAATGAAAAAGTGCTGCATGGCGAAATCAAAAGCCCTTGGAATCTTGTCAGGAATAGTGCTCGTGGTATTACATATACAAATAAATTAGCGGTACCTGGCAGATGATGGTGTGGGTCACCCTGGTCCACATTTTGGTCGATATTTCGAAAACACCTTCACATATAAAACTACCACCACTTCCTTTTAAAACCCTCATTAATACCTTTAATTTGATACCTATATCGTACAAACACATTATAGAGTCACCCCTGGTCTACCTTTATGACGATATCTCGAAAAGGCGTCCACCTATAGAACTAAGGCCCACTCCCTTTTAAAATACTCATTAACACCTTTCATTTGATACCCATGTCGTACAGACATATATTTTAGAGTCACCCCTGGTCCACCTTTATGACGATATCTCGAAAAGGCTTCCACTTATAGAACTAAGGCCCACTCCCTTTTAAAATACTAATTAACACCTTTCATTTGATACCCATATCGTACAAACAAATTCTAGAGTCGCCCCTGGTCAAGCTTTATGGCGATATCTCGAAAAGGCGTCCAACTATAGAACTAAGGCCCACTCCGCTTTAAAATACTCATTAACACCTTTCATTTGATACCCATATCGTACAAACAAATTCTAGAATCACCCCTGGTCCACCTTTATGACGATATTTCGAAAAGGCGTCCACCCATAAAACTAAGGCCCCTCCCTTTTAAAATACTCATTAACACCTTTCATTTGATACCAGTATCATACAAACGCATCCTAGAGTCACCCCTGGTCCACCTTTATGGCGATATCTCGAAAAGGCGTCCACCTATAGAACAAAGTCCCACGCCCTTTTAAAATACTCATTAACACCTTTCATTTGATACCCATATCGTACATACAAATTCTAGAGTCACCCCTGGTTCACCTTTATGGCGATATCTCGAAAAGGCGTCCACCTATAGAACTAAGGCCCACTTCCCTTTAAAATACTCATTAATACCTTTCATTTGATATCCATATCGTACAAACAAATTCTAGAGTCAGCCCTGGTCCACCTTTATGGCGATATCCATATATGGCGCCCACCTATAGAACTATGGCCCACTCCCTATTAAAATACTCTTTAATACCTTCCATTTGATACACATGTCATACAAACACATTCCAGGGTTACCCAAGGTTCATTTTTCTACATGGTGATTTTCCCTTATTTTGTCTCCATATCTCTCAACTGAGTATGTAATGTTCGGTTACACCCGAACTTGGCCTGCCTTACTTGTTTTTTTTTTTAATTTTAAGTAAGTTTCTCCTCAGTTCAATTGGTTTTGCTTTTTTTTTTAATATATCTAATATTATATCTAAATTAAATTAAAGTAAAGCGAACAACGGGACATTCATATGGCTTAGCAGCTAAAGGCTTGCACTGATATGAATGTTGGAGATTCGAGTTCAACGCTCAGCTCCCGAAAAGCTAGCTGATGAAGAAGTGAAATTCAGAAACATGTCCTAGTAACCATCGCCGTTTGTAAACTTACAATTTTTCTCTAATATCAATTACAACAACCATTGTATAAAGCAATATGAGCAAAGCTCTCTAATTAAATACATATGATCATATTGATATAAAAGTAACAGCGGAAGTATTAAAAACAAATACTGTAAAAATCCGAACAAATGTTACTAAGTTTTCAAAAGCGCGCCTAAAAATCATATCCACATCATTAGGAATAAACTACATACAGAGTGTATGTGCCTACATGGTTATCAAAAGGAATATAAACAAAAAAGGCAACTCTTAGAGACCAATTGTACAGCGAACAACGGGACAATCATATGGCTTAGCAGGTAAAGGCTTGCACTGATATGAATTAACGATTTTATTAACTATTTGCGCAACGTCCTAGGTAGTACTTGCGAACTGTCAGATAGTAATATTCTTGTAGGTGATTTTAATATCAATTTGAATAATAGCTCAACTTATAGCATTCAACTAATTGATCTATTTAAATCATATTCAATGAATCAAAAAGTTGATTTTGATACCCGTATAACTGAGACATCTAAAACTAAAATTTATTTACTCTTTTCGAATACTGGCGATATAGTATGTGAAAAGTTAGATGAACACCAAATATCAGATCACGAAACCATCCAATTTAAAATTAAATGCAGTCCTAGGTCAAAAATGAGAAGCCTTAAAAAAATTACTTCTTGGGAGTATTATAATCCGCAAGCACTGATTAATCAATTTCGCTTGTGCGATTTTAGCAACTTTAAAAGAATTGATTTAGAGTCCAAAGTAGGGCTGGTTAATAACAATGTTTTAAATGCCATGCGAAACTTCACGTATGAAAAGGTAGTACACTTAAAATTAATTAATAAATGGTATGACAATGAGTTAGCCAACATGAATAAATATAAATTAGAACTTTATAAACTAGCTCAAATATCCGCAGAATGGGATGAGTATAGAAACATAAAAAAAGAATATAAGAAGCTGGTAAAAGTTAAAAAAATTAAGCATATGGAGCATAAGATACAGATGAATAGTAAAGATAGTAAAGCGATGTGGAAATATTTGAAATTCGCAATAAGTAGGGTTAATGAAGACTCTTCTTTCAAGAAAATTTTGATAAACGGTACAGCATATATGAATGAATCTGAAATTGCTAACAATCTAAATAAATATTTTGTTGATAGCATTGAGGATATTTGCAATAATATAGAAGAATTTTATATAGAAGTAAATTTTCCTATTCAGTTAAATGGGATTTTCAAATTTGTAAAAGTTAGTACAGGCGACGTCATCAAAATTGTCATGTCGTTTAAATCTAAGCGAGGTGGTAAAAAGCTGTTATCAGATGGTGTTCTTAAAGACATGATATCATATCTGGGATACTTCTATGCGCAAATCATAAATGAAAGTTTAAGTAGTGGCATAGTTCCGGGTATTTGGAAAACTTCTACCATTGTGCCAATCGAAAAAGTTAATAATACAATAAAAGCAGAGGAGTTACGTCCGATAAATACACTGGCCAGTGATGTAAAGATTTTAGAACTTGTGGTAAAAAACCAGTTGGTTCAATACTTGGAAGAAAAAAATATACTCATACCTCAACAATCAGGATTTAGAAAAAAACATTCCTGTGAAACAGCTTTGAATATGGTTTTAGCTGAATGGAAAGAAGAACTTAATAATAAAAAGGCGATAATAGCAGTTTTCATTGATCTTAAAAGAGCCTTCGAAACTATAGATAAAAAAATATTATTATGAAAATTGGAAGGAATTGGTATTAGGGATGTTGAACTGGATTGGTTTAAAGATTTCTTAACAAATCGCAAACAAAGAACAGTAATTGGTTCGATAATATCAGACGAATGGATGTTAAGATTGGCCTACCCCAAGGCTCTGTTCTTGCACCAATTTTATTCAACATTTATATTAATGATATAAATTCTGTTTTGAAATTCAGTTCCATAAAATTTTTCGCTGATGATGCTCTAATTTCTATAAATGGCAAAAATGAAAATGATATAAGAATCAAGTTACAAAGGGACTTAAACGCACTTTATATCTGGCTGTGTACAAACAGACTTAAAATTAATATAGAAAAAACTAAATACATGCTTATTTCAAGAAAAAACATTGCTAATTTTGAAACTATTACTATAAATAATATTGAAATAGAAAAATTAAATACGATTAAATATTTGGGTGTTCAGATTGATTGCAAATTAAAATTTGATGCCCATGTTGACTATTCAGTAAGTAAAATAGCAAAAAAATTATGGTTTATTCAAAGAACTTGTAAAAACTTAAGTAATTATTACAAAGTAAAGGTTTATAGATCCATAGTTGAGCCTTACTTTATTTATTGCTCAACAATATTTTTTATTATGAAAGATTCGCAAATTGATAAGTTGCAAAAAATGCAAAATAAAGCAATGCGCTTTATTTTAAGCAAACGTTATGATACTCCAATAAAAGACATGCTTCTAAGTTTAAATTGGATGAGCGTTAAACAACAAATATTCTTTAACACAATGAAATTTAGTTATAATATAAAGCACGGAATTTTGCCAGAGTATCTCAGAACAGGTATTACATTTAATTACGAGGTCCATGATATAAATACAAGGCAGAGAAATAATTTTAAATTGCCAAATTATAAAACAGAATCGGACCAAAATAGTATTTTTTACAAAGGGTTAAATACTTCAACATTGTGATAGAAACTTATTTAGCAGCCGGTTGTATGACTACACCAAATCTAGGCCGATTAAATGATATAGTCGTTGAGATTTAAATGCATTAGTGATACATGTGTCATAATTAAAATTTTTTCTTTAATTTAAAAATTTAGATTAAGTACACGTGTTAATTAATGCATTCATATTTTTATGTTTTGAACTAGGCTCTTAGAGTCGTAATAAATAAATAAATATATAAATATATATAATGTTGGAGATTCGAGTTCAACGCTCAGCTCCCGAAAAGCTAGCTGATGAAGAAGTGAAATTCAGAAAAATGTCCTAGTAACCATCGCCGTTTGTAAGCTTACAATTTTTCTCTAATATCAATTACAAAAACCATTGTATAAAGCAATATGAGGAAAGCTCGCTAATTAAATACATATGATAAATTAAAGTAAACTTATTAAAACAAAAGTGCTTTAAATTAGTTCCAGCGAAGAAGATCTGTTCCGGCAAGAGTTTTTTAGCTGAAATAAAAATCAAAGTAAAGGAAGAAAGAAGGTGCTCATACTATTTGTTTTTGTGTGCAAATCAGCCGGCTTGACATAACAGCAACATCCAACAGTTTTCATCAGTATTTGGATTTGCAAACAAGAATGAACAAAGTTTGAGGAATATAGACCCTTACGGAAGCTGTAGATAGGTCACAATATGCGTTAACATTATTGCCACGGTCGACTTGTTGCAATTTGAGCGATGATAACCCTTGCAAAATTTCGCTCAACTCCGAATCTTCATTTTGTGCCTCCTTAATTCTCTCCAAGTAAATCTCCGTCGGCATAGAAATGACATTAAGACGTGAAAATGCGTCGGCAACAACGTTTTCTGAACCAGCGAGGTGTACAATATAGGCCGTGAACTGCGAAATAAAATCTAAATGTCGAAGTTGGCGCGGAAATAGCGTATGGCATCATATATCGCTAGCAGTTCACGATCGTAAGTACTGTAGTTTTTTTCAGTATCGGTTAGTTTACGCGAATAAAATCCAAGAGGACACCATACATTACGAATTCGCTGCTCCAAGGCAGCGCCTATAGCAGTATCGGATGCGTCACATATCAGGGCTAAGTCGGCTTCAGGCGCCGGATGCGATAAAATTACCGCGTTTGCTATACTTTGCTTACAGTTTTCGAAAGCCTCAATTAGTTCTGGGGTCCAATTTACTACCCGCTTGTCATTCTTTTTCAATCCCCGTGTAACTTGGCTAAGAGGGGCTTGAATTTTAGATGCATTTGGAATGCAGCGTCGATAATAATTAATTATACCAAGAAATCTTCCTAGCTCGCCTCTTGTTTGAGGGCGCTTAAAATTAATGATAGAATCAACACGATCTGGCGGAGGACGTATCCCCTCATTGTCGATAATATAACTTAAGAAACGTACCTGAGTTTTACCAAACTGGCATTTACTGGCATTGATACCCAATCCATGCTTCTGAAGTATTGCTAATACCGTGTGTAGGTGTTTTTCATGCTCATCGTACGATTCAGACATAATAAGGATGTCATCAATATAACAGTAGACAAAATCAATGCCTCTAAATATAAGTTAATATATGCTGTTTCCAGGGCACAAGTTTTTGATCTCTTTGGATCGAAATTTTTGATCTCTTTGGTTGGTGCCTGGAAACCGCTTCACAAATGAAACACTTTGTTTTAGTTAAACACTTTATTTAATTTTATTCACTAAACACTTTTTCCACTTTAATAATTCTAGTTCTTCTAAGGAAACTACCTCGCTTAAGTACTTTTTATCGACCAACTGTTCAAGTTTTCTTGACTGACGATTTTGCTTCGGTTATCCCGAAGTGTCGGTATGACAAAAGCGTATTTAAGCGAAGTGTTTAGTTAGCCACAGCAGCATTGTGTGATGATATTTATGTTTGCATGCAAAATGCAATTGAATGCCGGCGTACAGCCACTGCTGTACGGGCATATATGTATGTATGTATGTTTGTAATGAATTAAAGTGAAGATATACATACTGCTGTGTTAACTCCTCCCCCTCTTAATCTCGGATCGTCCTCGATCCGACAGACTCTAATAAACCTAAAATAGGAATTCTATTTGTTTCTTATAACTATGTACGTTGTAAAAAAGTTGTATTGTTCTTTGTATAGAAAAGCTTATGCAAATATAAGAGATGCATAGATATGCTTAAACTATGTTTACAATTATCATTTGTAAGTTGCAAGAAAAGGCTATATTCATAAATTTATAGATTCTGTGTTGTAAAAGTTTTTTTTTTTTTTTTATACTAAAGTTAGATAAATTTCTTGAATTTGTTTGAGTATTATGAAATTGTTGTAAGACTAGCGTCTACACTTACATTATATGTATTTGCTTTCGGCAAAGATACTTAAAAAAATTTTTTTGGTTAACTTAAATTATAAAGTTTTTGGCTGTAATTATTTTTTTAGAATAACGCCTATACATTATATGTATTTGTTTTAGGCAAAAGTTTATTATAAATTTTTTGTAAATGGCATGAAAAATTTTCTTGAATATTAAAAAAAATTTATGAATTCATTTGAATTGAATTTTAACAAAAATTTTTTATTGGTGCCTATACATTATATGTATTTGTTTCAGGCAAAAGTTCATTATAAACTTTTTGTAAATGGCATGCAAAATTTTCGCGTTTTAATGTTATCACGTGAATATAAAAAAAAATTTAATTAATCAATTTGGATTAAATTTTAATTAACTTTTTTGATTGACGCCTATACATTATATGTATTTGTTTTAGGCAAAAGTATATGACATTAATAGTAATGTAAATTTTTGTGGTCTTATATAAAAAAATTCTTAGTTTTACAATTATTTATATTTAGTGTTTTTTTTTTTTTTTTTTTTTTTTTTTTTTTTACATGTTGATTTTATCAAAAGTTGATACGTATTTGCATTATTATCTAATGTTGTCCTTGTGAATTTTTTTACCGTTTATCATTACGGTCGTACCTAAATCTTCTTGGACGGTAGCCTGAATATAAATTTTGTTTAGTTTTGTACCCAACCGTTTATTACGTCGAACAAAAACTATGTCACCTTCATTGAAAACTCGATTATTATTGCCAAAGCGTTTTAGAACTTTGTCTTGGGCGGAGATTAGTTTTGATTTGATTTGGTTTAGGTGAAGTTCTGAAAAAGTATTAATTATATCTATTGGTTTGGCTTCAACAGTGGAATGTATTGAGTTGTTGTATTTATAGGTTGCAAGAAGCATAAGTTCAGTAATGTCTGATATGTTTTGTTCGGATTTTATGCAACGTGCTATCTCTGTTACGGTGGAGTGAAAACGTTCCACCTGTCCGTTGCTCTTGCTGTGCAAAGGCGGTATGAAAAACTGTTCTATTTTAAAATAATCTCTGAGCATATTAGATATTGTGTTTGATTGGAAGGACTTTTCATTGTCTGATACTAAAATTTTAGTGTTTTTAAACTTGTTAAGTAAAATTAGTAACGAATTTTTTATGTCTATGGTTGATCTTGATTGTATCGGAATTGTTATGGCAAATTTTGAAAATTTACAAATGCAGGTCAGAAAGTGTTCTTTGTTAACTGAAAATATGTCGATATGTAGGATTTCGCCTGGGTATTCTGGAATAGGTGTTTTCCCTAAATTCGCTTTAGGCGGATGCCTTTTATATTTATTTTCGAGAAAAATTTTGCAATTTTTCGATATAGTCGTTAGGATTTTCTTAATTTCTGGAAAGTAATATTCATTGGTGATTTGTTTATAGTTTTCATGTATTGACCGGTGTGCTCTATTGTGCTCGGTAGTTGCAGTCTCTATTTGGTCATCCTTATTAACAAGGTCAATCACAAATTTTTCTGTGTGCAAAAATTTTATGCCTGGAAAGTTAGATAATATAAGCGATTGTATTTTCGCTAGTGTTTCGAGCTCGCAGAAAATTCCGTTTACACCGTCTGGGTTTATACAACTACGCAGTGATTGTAGCAGGTATTCTGGTGAACTGAATCTTATTGTATGGCGGAGAAACTTTTGAAATATAATTTTTGTATTTTTGCTATTAAAGTTAGATTGAGAAAGTAAAATTTGAGTTTTAAACTGGTTAATTGGATGATTTATTGTTTTTATGACGTCACTAGAAGAAATTTCACTATGTACTGTGTCTTCAGAAAAATTGTGTATGTATTGCCGCGACAAGGCATCGGCCACTACGTTTTCTTTTCCCGGTTTGTAAAAATACTTAGGGGAGTAGGAATCGATAAAAGCAGTCCATCGCTTCAGCTTCGAGTTCGGATTTTTTTCGGATATTGCGAATGTTAACGGCTGGTGGTCTGTAAAAACGTGAATATTTTTTACACCATAAAGATAGTGTCTTAGTTTTTGGAAAGCCCATACTATCGCAAGTAATTCCCGCTCATTAGTAGCGTAATTTTCTTCACTTTTGGAGAGTGTTCGAGAAACCATTGTTATTGGCTTGCCGCCTTGTGATAGCACAGCACCTAAAGCCACGGATGAAGCGTCTGTTGTAATTTCGAAGGGTTTGGAATAATCCGGGTGTTGCAGAAGGACATCTTCGGATGATAAGACATTTTTTAGTTTTTTAAAGGCTTGCTTTGCATCGTTATCGAAGGAGATTGGAATATTTTTCGAGTGTTTGCTTTTAACATGACCGTTTTCACCTCTCAAGTATCTTGTAAGAGGTTTGGATATTTGAGCGTAGTTCTTAATAAACCTTCTGTAATAGCCAGAAAGACCAAGGAAGGAACGCAATGCTCTAAGGGATTTAGGCTCCTGGTAATTTGATATTGCCTCAATTTTGTCCGGGCATGTACTAATTCCCTTTCCTGATACCACAAACCCAAGAAACTCAACTTCTTTTTCAAAAAATTTTGATTTGTCTAGTGAGACGCGCATGCCTGCTTCCCCTATTTTTTTCAATATTAAGTCAACGTGTTCGAAATGCGATTTTTCATCAGGGGAAAAGACAATTATGTCATCCACGTAAACGTGGCATATTTTGCCAATGTGCTCCCTTAATACGTCGTCGATCGCCCTCTGGAAAATACTAGGGGCGTTCTTAAGCCCAAAGGGTAGTCGGCAAAATTCGTATTTCCCATTGTTTACGCTAAATGCAGTTTTGGGTCTATCTTTTTCCGCGAGAAGAATCTGGTGAAAACCTGACTTAAGGTCAAGTGTGGTAAAGATGTTTGATTTTCCCAGATTCGCAAGTATTATTGAAGTGTCTGGAATAGGGTATTTATCAGAAGACGTCTTTTCGTTTAGTTTTCTAAAATCGATCACCATTCTTAAACGCTGGTTGCCTTCATCATCCAACCCCTTTTTTGTAACTATGTGTATTGGTGAATTATACGACGAGTAAGATTTTTGGATTATGCCGTCTCTGAGTAAATCTGATACCTCCTTGTTAACAAAACCTGCTACAGACATAGGATATGGATAGCTTCGCGAGTAGATGGGTGCATCTGTTGTTGTTTCAATGGTTGCAATTACTCGCGTGTTGAAAGGGAGAGCTCTATCTGGCGACGCAAATGCCTTTGAGTTGCATTTAATCAGTTCTTGAATATTACTACATATGTCTCTATTAATGGGTATGATAGTATTTACCTCTTGGCAGTGAAAATGATAAAAACTTTCTTTTCCTTTTTTGTGGAAAAGAAGGCTATCCTTAATATCTAGTCGGGCTTCAATTGCTCTTAAAAAATCATAGCCGATGATGCCATCGAAACTCTTTAGTTGGGGTAAAATATAAAAGGTAGCTGTTTCTCCCAGTATAAAAATCTGACATTTTTCATCTACTTTATTCAGACCGTTTATAGACCTGACTTGAAATGGTTTATCTAATTTTGATATACCTTTAAAGAAATCGAGTTTTTTAACATAATTTTTAGAAGTGCCTGTATCTATGAGAAATTGAAGAACTCGCCCATCCGAGATGGTACGTTTTAGAAGTGGCAAGTTCGAATTTACTCTAAAAAATTAACTTCCTCCACTGATTGGGTTTCAAAGTTTTCGGAGTAATATGACTCGTTTTCCATTGTATTTATTCGTTGTATTTTATTGTATGGTAGTTGCGTAGAATTATTGCCGGTATACGTTCTTTTAGGATTATTACTTGGTTGTTGTTGTTGCGCGTAACCAAGTTGCTCCGTACGAAGTTGGGCTTGGTTCGAGTTGTTTCCGCGCTGTTGTTGGCTAAATTGGTTTGATGGTTTGTTTTTAAGATCAGTATGTTTCCTAAACTGGGAGCTTCCGGGATCCACATCCATTGGCGTTGGTTTGGATTGAGAAGTCCGCGGCGGTTGTGCGTGATTGTTAAAGCTTGGAGGCTGCGTACTGGATATAGTTGGGTTATTATTGTATCGACTAGCTAAGGCGTACGTTTGCGCGAAATCATACCTTGCTCGGTTGTGTTGCAGCTCTTGCGCTATAGCAAGTGCAGACGGCAAATCCGGTGGATTTGAGGAAAATAAAGTATCGCAAAGTGGGCGTCTCAAACCAGATATGAAAACGCGAAGGGCGTTGTCCCTAGCTCGTTTGTTAAATGCTGAGGTCAATGTTTCGTTACCGCTATGTGTCATGATATTTTTATTAATTATTAAAGTCAATTGTTTGTCTACTGCGGAATAATATTCATCTATGGTCATACGTCCCTGTCGCAGAGTATTTAGTTCGTTTTCTAAAATGTAGAGAGGTCGCTTGTCAGCATACAGTTGGTCCAGTCTGAAAATTATTGCGTGAAAGTTTAGGGGTGTGCTGAATGAACTCAAGTTTTCATTCGCGGCCTGCGTAATTTTGTTACGAAGAATTCCAATGGCAACGTAGTATGCCTCGGACCCTTCGACGTAAAAATTTGTTGCAAATTTCGCTGCTGCCCTCCATGCTGGGTATTCCCTTATGTTGCCATTAAACTCTGGCACCGATTTAATAAGATTAAGATCTGTATGTGTGTTTTGCACACCAGGGACTATTGTGACAGGTGGATAACGATCCTCTTGTGAGGGAGACAAGTTTTCAAAAGCTCTAGTAATTTGTGTAATTTTATTATCTAATTCGGTCTTGGCGACTTCGACCACCGATTCTACTAGAGATAACACTGCGTTGCGATCCATGTTTACCAAATTAACTCGCTTAATATTTTATTTAAATAAAAATTATTTACCACCGCCCTCGTTAGTCTCTAAATATTGTTTCTATAAACGATTGTTTACACTCAACAAAATTATATTGATTAATTGCACAATTTAGACATAGACATTGAAAAACCCAAAAAAAATGTAAATGTCGTATTCTTACCAGACGCCGAAAATAGTAGCACTGTCTTTTAGGTAACTTCCGATTCGCTGGATCTTCTATATATTATGCTGTAAGTTGTTCCCTTGCTCTGTTTTTTTCAATGCTCCGGCAGATCGAATTTCCACGGGTTCTGATGTGCTTTTGGTTAAAGATGATTTTACACTCGTGGTGTATTTAATTTTCAAATATTCTGATATGCTTATGCACTTTTTGGTTAAAGATGGTTGTGTATTAAAAAAAATTTTCTTTTTTAATATTGTTGAACTGAGTGTTGTTGGTTTTCCACGCTTGTTCATATATTTGTGTTTACGAACAATCTCGTCTCCACGTGTTTAAAATGGCTCAGTTTATAATACTACTTTGTGATGCACTTATTCACTTTATAGTGAATAATTTGACATTCAGATTTTAGCACATGCTTTTTGCTTGTAAAAAGTTTATATTTCGCAACATTCCGCAAAGGATTTATTGGGCTCGAGTGTTTGAGCTACTACACCTCACATAACGTTTGTTTTATAGGGCGCGTTATATTTTTTGTAAGTAATGTTTGTTGTTGTTAGCCGCAAACTATTTTTCCCACACATGTAATGTTTGTTGTTGGTAGTCGCAAATTATATAATTTTTTGCACATAGTTAATGTTAAGCTAATTTTTTGGGCGGCACACAAGTATTGTTTGTTGTTGTTGGCCGCTTAATTTTATAAAGCGCAAAAAAATTTGGCACGCAAGTAATGTTTGTTAAAAAGTGCAACTATATGTTTTTGCACACAATTATAAAGCGTAAACTATTTTTGGGCGGTACACAGGTAAAACTTGTTGTTGTTGGCCGTTTATAAAGCGCAAAATATGTCAATTTGTTCACACATGTATTGTTTGTTGTAAAGCGCAAACTATTTTTCATTTTTCGGCACACACGTATTGTTCTTGTTGGCCGTCAATTTTTATAAAGCGCAAACTATTTTTTTACACACGTACTGTTTGTTATAAAGTGCAACTGTATATTCTTTTGCACACAATTAATGTTTATAAAGCGTAAACTTTTTGGGCGGCACACACGTAAAATTTGTTGTTGTTGGCCGTTTATAAAGCGCAAAATATTTTTTTTTTACACATGTATTGTTTGTTGTAAAGCGCAAACTATTTTTCATTTTTTTTCGGCACGCACGTATTGTTCTTGTTGGCCGTAAATTTTTATAAAGCGCAAACTATTTTTTACACATGTATTGTTTTCATAGTACACATTTAAAGTTTGTTGTTGGCCGAAGCGCAGGCAAAAAGTTTTTTTTTTTTTTTTATTGGGTGACGAAAGCCACTTGAGTTGGGCGCCAGTTAATATATGCTGTTTCCAGGGCACAAGTTTTTGATCTCTTTGGATCGAAATTTTTGATCTCTTTGGTTGGTGCCTGGAAACCGCTTCACAAATGAAACACTTTGTTTTAGTTAAACACTTTATTTAATTTTATTCACTAAACACTTTTTCCACTTTAATAATTCTAGTTCTTCTAAGGAAACTACCTCGCTTAAGTACTTTTTATCGACCAACTGTTCAAGTTTTCTTGACTGACGATTTTGCTTCGGTTATCCCGAAGTGTCGGTATGACAAAAGCGTATTTAAGCGAAGTGTTTAGTTAGCCACAGCAGCATTGTGTGATGATATTTATGTTTGCATGCAAAATGCAATTGAATGCCGGCGTACAGCCACTGCTGTATGGGCATATATGTATGTATGTATGTTTGTAATGAATTAAAGTGAAGATATACATACTGCTGTGTTAACTTATACTATCCATAAATCGTTGAAAAGTTTGAGAGGCATTTTTCAAACCAAATGGCATATAAAGGAATTCGATGAGACCGAATGGTGTACATACAGCAGTCTTTTGTACATCCTGTTCTGCCATCGGTATCTGGTAATATGCCCGCACCAAATCAATGGTGGAAAACACCGTTTTTCCATACAATCTCTCGGAAAAATCGTGAATGTGTGCGACTGGATATCTGTCGGGTACTGTAACAGCATTAAGCTTGCGGTAATCGCCACAAGCTCGCCATCCACCATTTTTCTTAGCCACCATATGCAAGGGACTAGCCCAAGGACTTTTTGATGGTCGGCAAATTCCATGCTCCAGCAAAAAGTTTACTTCTTCTTTTGCCACCGCCAGTTTTTTCCCTGCCAATCTACGTGGTCGATCAGCTATGGGACTTCTTGTTGTCTCGATATGGTGAACAACGTTATGTTGCTTATTGTTGGTATGGTATGTTGTTGGCAATCTCGTTACGTCAACGAACCTTGCTAACACTCCCCTGAAATCATTACATTCGCTAATGGTAGAATCTGAAAAATCTGTGGCATTTAAAACAATGCCATCAACTGATAATTTTGTGGTACCGTCGATTAGCCTATTTTGTTGCAAATCAATAAGCAAATTGAATTTAGTTAAAAAGTCTGCTCCAATTATAGCAGTATGGACATCTGCAACAATGAAGGGCCAGCTGAACGGTCGTCGAAGACCTAAATCTACTCTAAGGATATGAGTCCCATAGGTCTCAATCGTCGTCTTATTTGCGGCGTATAATTGCAAAGCATTTATTTTTGTTTTTATCTTTACCATTGTACGAGGGACTACGGAAACAACTGATCCGGAATCAATAAGAAATCGGATTTTACTATGTTTATCAAAAATATGCAAACGAGGCTCATTGACTTCGTTAGTGCCCAGTTTGGAATAATTATACGTGCCGCTGATATACTTTGGGCTGCCGTCAACCAGCAAGTTAGACGGCAGCCGTTTTATTTTGGCTGATTCCAATTGCTGCAACCTGGACGACATTTACGCGCATCTGCACCAAAAAAAAAAAAAAACTTTTGTGAAAATAGCACATTCCACCTTGCACACGCTCAGTACTACCACTTCGTCTAGGAGATCGCATTGGTGAACGCGATCCTCTGGTGCCTTCCTTGAGCATTTTGACATCAGCTTGCAGTTTCCTAATATTTTCGAGGACCTCCCGCATCCTGTCTCTACTACCCCTGATGCTGTACGGGAAAGCGCTTCTACAGAGTCGGAAGTTGTTTGTTGCAAATCTGATACTGCGCAAACAGCGTTGGTATCAGCTGATTCCAGCATTTTATCAGCAATATTGGCTAATTGCGTCAAATCATTTTCCTGCCAAACAGACAGTAGCGGTCGAATTGATAATGGCATTTGATTCATGAAAAGTGTACCTATTACTGGCTCGCACCCCGGATTTGGTGCTAATCGTTTCATGTATGCGAGAATGTCACTTGATTTCATACCTGATATTGCTCCACCTTGCAGCAAACGTTTTAGTTTGCATTCGGACGATTCCGAGTATTTATCAAGTAAACGCAATTTAAGTGTTACATATCGATTTTTATCCGGCGGTGCAGAAACGAGATCCTCAATACTAAGAATTATATCTTCATCTAAATTTATCGTAACTAAATCAAACATATCAATGTCATCTGTAATATTGCTGAGCCGAAAGGAACGCTCAAGCTGCGCAAACCATATGTGTGGGTTTACCTTATTGAATTTTGGTACATGAACCCTTTTTACATTTGAGCGACGATTTGCTTGCTGTGCATAAGCGATATTTAGTTGTTGTAACTCGTTTTGCATTAATTGCAATTGTGCATTTACGTTGTTTGACTCCATTTCAATACTGCGACTATCATAAAAATTCTCTTGCTCGTCTGCTGGCTCGTCGTTGTTTGATCTTAAATTGTAATGCGGCATTATATGTATGTATACTCGTCGATTCGCTGTGCCTGGTACTAGGCTGAATCTATATAAGTACGTATTAGTTGCGCACGTTCGGAATTCTGTAGTCACCACTTTGGATTTACAAACAAGAATGAACAATTCTTTTATTATTCCAGGAAGATTCTAGAAATTCATACACATATAATACAAATAAAATACAATACAATAGAATCCACAAATTGCATCAGCTGTGTACATAAATATTTCATGTCAATTTCGTGACTTCACGGATAGATGTCGGTGTGAGCCGCCACAAGTATACGCGACTAGCGCCCTCTATTTGTCATCATCACATACTGTTCCTGGTTTGAGTCTTGGATAACAGCCGCAGAGACACCTGTACAAGTCTTTCTTAAGCTTTTAAATCATCAAAAAGGTGTTGCCACCTGTTTGCATTTATATAGGCTTTAAACCAACTTAATTAAAACCAAAAAATTTTTTAATATGTCATCTGGTGCTGGAAAGCGTCGTGGTGAGACTATAAATAGTGATGCAGAACCGAAAACCATGCGTTTAAGTGAAGCCTCGTCCAACATAATTCGCACTATTGACCTAAGATTAGTCAAAAACAAGTAAGGAAGGCTAAGTTCGGGTGCAACCGAACATTACATACTCAGTTGAGAGCTATGGAGACAAGATAAGGAAAATCACCATGTAGGAAAATGAACCTAGGGTAACCCTGGAATGTGGTTGTATGACATGTGTATCAAATGGAAGGTATTAAAGAGTATTTTAAGAGAGAGTAGGCCATAGTTCTATGGATGGACGCCATTTAGGGATATCGCCATAAAGGTGGACCAGGGCTGACTCTAGAATGTGTTTGTACGATATGGGTATCAAATGAAAGGTGATAATGAGTACTTTAAAAGGGAATGGGCTTTAGTTCTATAGGTGAACGCCTTTTCGAGAAATCGCCATAAAGGTGGACCAGGGGTGACTCTAGAATATGTTTGTACGATATGGGTATCAAATGAAAGCTGTTAATGAATATTTTGAAAAGCAGTGATCCTTAGTTCCATAGGTGGACGCCGTTTCGAGATATCGCCATAAAGGTGGACCAGGGGTGTCTCTAGTTGTACGATATGGGAATCAAATGAAAGGTGTTACTGAGCATTTTAAGAGGGAGTGGGCATTAGGTCTATAGGTGCACGCCTTTTCGAAATGTCGCCATTAGGGTGGGCCAGGGGTGACTCCAGAATGTGTTTGTATGATATGGGTACCAAATGAAAGATGGTAATGAGTATTTTAAAAGGGAGTAATCCTTAGTTCTATAGGTGGACGCCTTTTCGAGATATCGCCATAAAGGTGGACCAATGGTGACTCTAGAATGTTTGTACGATATGGGTATCAAACGAAAGGTGCTACTGAGCATTTTAAGAGGAAGTGGGCATGAGGTCTATAGGTGGACGCCTTTTCGAGGTATCGTCATTAGGGTGGGCCAGGGGTGACTCTAGATTGTGTTTGTACGATATGGGTATCAAACGAAAGGTGTTACTGATCATTTTAAGATGGAGTGGGCATTAGGTCTATAGGTGGACGCCTTTTCGAGATATCGCCATTAGGGTGAGCCAGGGGTGACTCTAGAATGTTTGTACGATATGGGTATCAAACGAAAGGTGTTAATGAGCATTTTAAGAGGGAGTGGGCATTAGGTCTATAGGTGGACGCCTTTTCGAGATATCGCCATTAGGGTGGGAAAGGGGTGACTCCAGAATGTTTTTGTACGATATGGGTATCAAATGAAAGGTGGTAATGAGTATTTTAAAAGGGAGTAATCCTTAGTTCTATAGGTGGACGCCTTTTCGAGATATCGCCATAAACGTGGACCAAGGGTGACTCTAGAATGTTTGTACGATATGGATATCAAACGAAAGGTGTTACTGAGCATTTTAAGAGGGAGTGGGCATTAGGTCTATAGGTGGACGCCTTTTCGAGATATCGCCATTAGGGTGGGCCAGGGGTGACTCTAGAATGTTTGTACGATATGGGTATCAAACGAAAGGTGTTACTGAGCATTTTAAGAGGGAGTGGGCATTAGGTCTATAGGTGGACGCCTTTTCGAGATATCGCCATTAGGGTGGGCCAGGGTGACTCTAGAATGTGTTTGTACGATATGGGTATCAAATGAAAGGTGGTAATGAGTATTTTAAAAGGGAGTAATCCTTAGTTCTATAGGTGGACGCCTTTTCGAGATATCGCCATAAAGGTGGACCAAGGGTGACTCTACAATGTTTGTACGATATGGGTATCAAACGAAAGGTGTTACTGAGCATTTTAAGAGGGAGTGGGCATTAGGTCTATATGTGGACGCCTTTTCGAGATATCGCCATTAGGGTGGGCCAGGGGTGACTCTAGAATGTTTGTACGATATGGGTATCAAACGAAAGGTGTTACTGAGCATTTTAAGAGGGAGTGGGCATTAGGTCTATAGGTGGACGCCTTTTCGAGATATCGTCATTAGGGTGGGCCAGGGGTGACTCTAGAATGTTTGTACGATATGGGTATCAAACGAAAGGTGTTACTGAGCATTTTAAGAGGGAATGGACATTAGGTATATAGGTGGTCGCCTTTTCGAGATATCGCCATTAGGGTGGGCCAGGGGTGACTCTAGAATGTTTGTACGATATGGGTATCAAACGAAGGGTGTTACTGAGCATTTTAAGAGGGAGTGGGCATTAGGTCTATAGGTGGACGCCTTTTCGAGATATCGCCATTAGGGTGGGCCAGGGTGATTCTAGAATGTGTTTGTACGATATGGATATCAAATTAAAAGTATTAATGAGGGTTTTAAAAGCGAGTGGCCCTTAGATGTATATGTGAAGGCGTTCTCGCGATATCGACCAAAATGTGGACCAGGTGATCCAGAAAATCATCTGTCGGGTACTGCTAATTTATTTATATATGCAATACCACTAACAGTATTCCTGCCAAGATTCCAAGGGCTGTTGATTTCGCTTTGTAGAACTTTTTCATTTTCTTCTACTTAATATGGTAGGTGTCACACCCATTTTACAAAGTTTTTTCCAAAGTTATATTTTGCGTCAATAAACCAATCCATTTACCATGTTTCATCCCTTTTTTCGTAGTTGGTATAGAATTATGGCATTTTTTTCATTTTTCGTAATTTTCGATATCGATAAAGTGGGCGTGGTTATGGTCGGATTTCGGCCATTTTTTATACCAAGATAAAGTGAGTTCAGATAAGTACGTGGGCTAAGTTTAGTAAAGATATATCGGTTTTTGCTCAAGTTATTGTGTTTACGGCCGAGCGGAAGGACAGACGGTGGACTGTGTATAAAAACTGGGCGTGGCTTCCACCGATTTCGCCCATTTTCACAGAGAACAGTTATCGTCACAGAGTCTAGGCTCCTACCAAATTTGAGAAGGATTGGTAAATTTTTGTTCGACTTATGGCATTAAAAGTATTCTAGACAAACTAAATGAAAATGGGCGGATCCACGCCCATTTTGAAATTTTCTTTTATTTTTGGATTTTGTTGCATCATATCATTACTGGAGTTGAATTTTGACTTAATTTACTTATATACAGTAAAGATATTAACTTTTTTGTTAAAATTTGAATTTAAAAAAAATTTTTTTTAAAAAGTGGGCGTGTTCTTCATCCAATTTTGCTAATTTTTATTTAGCACATATATAGTAATAGTAGTAACGTTCCTGCCAAATTTCATCATGATATCTTCAACGACTGCCAAATTACAGCTTGCAAAACTTTTAAATTACCTTCTTGTAAAAGTGGGCGGTGCCACGCCCATTGTCCAAAATCTTACTAGTTTTCTATTCTGCGTCATAACTTCAACCCATCTACCAAGTTTCATCGCTTTAACCGCCTTTGGCAATGAATTATCGCATTTTTTCGGTTTTTCGAAATTTTCGATATCGAAAAAGTGGGCGTGGTTATAGTCCGATATCGTTCATTTTAAATAGCGATCTGAGATGAGTGCTCAGGAACCTACATACCAAATTTCATCAAGATACCTCAAAATTTACTCAAGTTATCGTGTTAACGGACGGACGGACGGACGGACGGACGGACGGACGGACGGACGGACGGACATGGCTCAATCAAATTTTTTTTCGATCCTGATTATTTTGATATATGGAAGTCTATATCTATCTCGATTCCTTTATATATGTACAACCAACCGTTATCCAATCAAACTTAATATACTCTGTGAGCTCTGCTCAACTGAGTATAACAATGAGTTGTTTGCGAAACAAATTTTGGAGTCCGAAAGCAGGATTATGGAGTTGGTTGCGAAGCAAATTACTGACCCTTAAAACAGAATTATGGAGGTTTTTCAACGCAAATTTGAGGATAATTTTGACATTTTTAAACGTGATTTATCGAGTTACCCGCTTAGAGACTTTTTCAGAAAAAAATGGGGCTATTGAAGCGGAAATATCCGTTTTAAAATCAAATGTATCAAAGTACGAAAATCACGCAGCTGCGTGCGAAGTCCGAGTACACGGGATTCCTCGTGTAGACTCTGAAAACCTGCAAAACATACATAACCATCTTTGTTTTGCTCTAAATCTTCAGCCGCCTCCACTCAAAATCATATTTCGAGCTCGAACTACTCCTGGTAGCCTGGCGAACAAACAAGAACGGTGGCCTTAGCCTGGCGCATGTGGGAATAAATTCCGATGCGCGCATCTACGTCAACGAGTCACTGAGCAAAAGCAACCATGAAATATTCAAACCAGCACTGAGCCTTAAAAATCGGAAAATGTTGTATCTGTTTTTACAAGAAGGGTTCTCGTTTATATAAAATGTTCTAATAATACCGGTCCACGTCTAATACACTCTGCTGATATGCTTAAGGAGCTACAAAATAATAATCCGGACAGGGACCGTTCCATTCGTGTTGAGGCTAACACTTGCGACGTTCATCAGGAGCTTGACAAATCTCATGAATAAATATTTTTATACTCAGTTGAGCAGAGCTCACAGAGTATATTAAGTTTGATTAGATAACGGTTGGTTGTACATATATAAAGGAATCGAGATAGATATAGACTTCCATATATCAAAATAATCAGGATCGAAAAAAAATTTGATTGAGCCATGTCCGTCCGTCTGTCCGTCCGTTAACACGATAACTTGAGTAAATTTTGAGGTAACTTGATGAAATTTGGTATGTAGGTTCCTGAGCACTCATCTCAGATCGCTATTTAAAATCAACGATATCGGACTATAACCACGCCCACTTTTTCGATATCGAAAATTTCGTAAAACCGAAAAAGTGCGATAATTCATTACCAAAGACAGATAAAGCGACGAAACTTGGTAGATGAGTTGAATTTATGACGCAGAGTAGAAAATTAGTAAAACTTTGGACAATGGGCTTGGCACCGCCCACTTTTAAAAGAAGGTAATTTAAAATTTTTGCAAGCTGTAACTTGTCAGTCGTTGAAGATATCGTGATGAAATTTGGCAGGGACGTTACTCCTATTACTATATGTACGTATAATAAAAATTAGCAAAATCGGAGAAAGACCACGCCCACTTTTCAAAAAAAAAATTTTTTAAAGTAAAATTTTAACAAAAAATTTAATATCTTTACAGTATATAAGTAAATTATGTCAACATTCAACTCCAGTAATGACATGGTACAACAAAATACAAAAATAAAAGAAAATTTCAAAATGGGCGTGGCTCCGCCCTTTTTCATTTAATTTTTCTAGGATACTTTTAACGCCATAAGTCGAACAAAAATTAACCAATCCTTTTGAAATTTGGTAGGGGCATAGATTTTATGATGTTAACTGTTTTCTGTGAAAACGGGCGAAATCGGTTGATGCCACGCCCAGTTTTTATACACTGTCGTTCGTCTGTCCTTCCGCATGGCCGTTAACACGATAACTTCAGCAAAAATCGACATATCTTTAATGAACTTAGTTCACGTACTTACTTGAACTCACTTTATTTTGGTATGAAAAATGAACGAAATCCGACAATGACCACGCCCACTTTTTCGATATCGAAAATTACGAAAAATGAAAAAAATGCCATAATTCTATACCAAATACGAAAAAAGGGATGAAACATGGTGAGGTAATTGGATTGGTTTATTGACACGAAATATAACTTTAGAAAAAACTTTATAAAATGGTTGTGACACCTACCATATTAAGTAGAAGAAAATGAAAAAGTTCCGCAGGGCGAAATAAAAAACCCTTAAAATCTTGGCAGGTATTACATATATAAATAAATTAGCGGTATCCAACAGATGATGTTCTGGGTCACCCTGGTCCACATTTTGGTCGCGATGTGGAAAAAGCCTTCACATATACAACTACCACCACTCCCTTTTAAAACTCTCATTAATACCTTTAATTTGATACCCATATCGTACAAACACATTCTAGAGTCACCCCTGGTCCACCTTTATGGCGGTATTTCGAAACGGCGTCCACCTATAGAACTAAGGCCCAATCCCTTTTAAAATACTCATTAGCACCTTTCTTTTGATACCCATATTGTACAAACAAATTCTAGGGTCACCCCTGGTCTACCTTTATGGCGATATCTCGAAACGGCGTCCACCTATGGAACTAAGGATTACTCCCTTTTAAAATACTCATTAACACCTTTATTTTAATACCTATATTGTACAAACAAATTCTAGGGTCACCCCTGGTCCACCTTTATGGCGGTATCTCGAAACGGCGTCCACCTATGGAACTAAGGATTACTCCCTTTTAAAATACTCATTAACACCTTTCATTTGATACCCATATCGTACAAACGCATTCTAGAGTCAACCCTGATCCACCTTTATGGCTATATTCCTAAATGGCGTCCACCTATAGAACTATGGCCCACTCCCTCATAAAATACTCTTTAACACCTTTCATTTAATACCCATATCGTACAAACGCATTCTAGAGTCACCCCTATTCCACCTTTATAGCGATATCTCGAAAAGGCGACCACCTATACAACAACCACCACTCCCTTTTAAAACCCTCATTAATACCTTTAATTTGATACCCATATCGTACAAACACATTCTAGAGTCACCCCCGGTCCACCTTTATGGCGATATTTCGAAACGGCGTCCACCTATAGAACTAAGGCCCACTCCCTTTTAAAATACTCATTAACACCATTCGTTTGATGCCCATATTGTACAAACAAATTCTAGGGTATCCCCTGGTCCACCTTTGTGGCGATATCTCGAAACGGCGTCCACCTATGGAACTAAGGATTACTCCGTTTTAAAATACTCATTAATACCTTTAATTTGATACCCATATTGTACAAACAAATTCTAGGGTCACCCCTGGTCCACCTTTATGGTGATATCTCGAAACTGCGTCCACCTATGGAACTAAGGATTACTCCCTTTTAAAATACTCATTAACACCTTTCATTTGATACCCATATCGTACAAACGCATTCTAGAGTCACCCCTGGTCCACCTTTATGGCGATATCTCGAAAAGGCGACCACCTATACAACTACCACCACTCCCTTTTAAAACCCTCCTTAATACCTTTAATTTGATACCCATATCGTACAAACAAATTCTAGGGTCGCCCCTGGTCCACCTTTATGGCGATATCTCGAAACGGCGTCCACCTATGGAACTAAGGATTACTCCCTTTTAAAATACTCATTAACACCTTTCTTTTGATACCCATATTGTACAAACAAACTCTAGGGTCACCCCTGGTCCACCTTTATGGCGGTATCCACCCCTTTTAAACCCCTCATTAATACCTTTAATTTGATACCCATATCGTACAAACAAATTCTAGGGTCACCCCTGGTACACCTTTATGGCGATATCTCGAAACGGTGTCCACCTCTGGAACTAAGCATCACTCCCTTTTAAAATACTCATTAACACCTTTCTTTTGATACCCATATTATGCAAACAAATTCTAGGGTCACCCCTGGTCCACCTTTATGGCGATATCTCGAAACGGCGTCCACCTATGGAACTAAGGATTACTCCCTTTTAAAATACTCATTAACATCTTTCGTTTGATACCCATAATGTACAAACGCATTCTAGGGTCACACCTGGTCCACCTTTATGGCGATATCTCGAAACGGCGTCCACCTGTGGAACTAAGCATCACTCCCTTTTAAAATACTCATTAACACCTTTCTTTTGATACCAATATTGTACAAACAAATTCTAGGGTCACACCTGGTCCACCTTTGTGGCGATATCTCGAAACTGCGTCTACCTGTGGAACTAAGGATTACTCCCTTTTAAAATAATCATTAACACCTTTCTTTTGATACCCATATTGTACAAACAAATTCTAGGGTCACCTCTGGTCCACCTTTATGGCGATATCTCGAAACGGCGTCCACCTATGGAACTAAGGATTACTCCGTTTTAAAATACTCATTAGCACCTTTCATTTGATACCCAAATCGTACAAACGCATTCTAGAGTCACCCCTGGTCCACCTTTATGGCGATATCCCGAAAAGGCGACCACCTATACAACTACCATCACTCCCTTTTAAAACCCTCCTTAATACCTTTAATTTGATACCCATATCGTACAAACAAATTCTAGGGTCGCCCCTGGTCCACCTTTATGGCGATATCTCGAAACGGCGTCCACCTATGGAACTAAGGATTACTCCCTTTTAAAATACTCATTAACACCTTTCTTTTGATACCCATATTGTACAAACAAATTCTAGGGTCACCCCTGGTCCACCTTTATGGCAATATCTCGAAACGGCGTCCACCTATGGAACTAAGGATATATCCCTTTTAAAATACTCATTAACATATTTCATTTGATACCCATATCGTACAAACGCATTCAAGAGTCAACCCTGATCCACCTTTATGGCTATATCCCTAAATAGCGTCCACCTATAGAACTATGGCCCACTCCCTCATAAAATACTCTTTAAGACCTTTCATTTGATATCCATATTGTACAAACAAATTCTAGAGTCAACCCTGATCCACCTTTATGGCGATATCCCTAAATGGCGTCCACCTATAGAACTATGGCCCACTCCTTCATAAAATACTCTTTAATGCCTTTCATTTGATACACATGTCATACAAACACATTCCAGGGTTTCCCTCGGTTCATTTTCCTACATGGTTATTTTCCCTTATGTTGTCACCATAGCTCTCAACTGAGTATGTAATGTTCGGTTACACCTGAACTTAACCTTCCTTACTTGTTTTTATATATTTTCTATCTAGCCTGTATTTATTTGTTCTTTTTGTTCATACTTTACCCCCATATTTTATTCGTTAAGTATATACTATATTTTGTTTGAGTTGCATAGCAGTTTAAATTTAATGTTTCTTTTTTTTTAAGTCTTCTTAATGACTATGTCCTCTTCTAATGTTATGAGTTCCAAAGACTCTACTTATAATATGTTGCGTGTCCTTGGCAAGCAAGCAAGCGGGCTTAATATAATTCATATAAATGCTCAAAGTTTATTTAAAAAGATTGACGAAATTATATACCTTTTTGAAGATTCGGCAATCGACGTTCTTTGTGTTTCTGAGACGTGATTTACCTCACGCCATAGTAACAGTTTGGTGAAAGTAAATGGTTACAAACTTTACAGAGCTGGTCGATATGGTCATGGTGGTGGTGTTGCGATTTATGTGAAGGAAAGCTTGTCCTGTGGATTAAGTTGTGTTTCTAGTGAAGGTGATCCTGTTGAAAATGTGTTTGTTGAAATAGTTTCTAATCATGATAAGCTTCTTATTGGATGTGTGTACCGACCCAATCGGCAGGTGAATTTTGTAGATTTCACCGAATTCGTTCAATCACTACTAGGCAACTACAGTAATATCATAATTGCCGGTGATTTCAACAGCAATTTTCTTGAGGATAACAGTTTAAAACTAAGTATGGAATCTCTTGGACTATATCCGACAAAAACCTCTTCTCCTACTTACTTCACTCGTACAAATAGCACTCTCCTTGATTTATTCTTTGTCAGTGACCTCCAAAAAACCCTCCACTATAACCAATTGTCTGCTTCAAGTTTCTCAAAGCATGATTTCATTTTCATGATTTACGACTTCCAGTCAACCAAAACACCTGTGTCCGTGACTTATCGTGATTTTTATCGAATTGATTATGAGTCGCTTACTGCTGCAGTGGAGTTGGTGGAGTGGAGTCTCATCCGGAGTTTCACATTTGTTGAAGATAAAACAAACTTTCTGCAGGACAAAGTCAACTGGCTTTTCGACTATTATGTCCCTATAAAAACTAAGGTAGTCAATCGGTGCAGTAGGACTTGGTTTAATGCTAACATTAAACATTTAATCAATGTGCGTAATAAAGCATACTCACGGTGGAAAAGGTACCGTTCTGCAGATACGTATAACCAATTTAAATCGGCTCGAATTACTGCTGCCAAAGCAATTAAAAAGCGAAAATTTTGTTTTATGATGAAAAGTTTAGCCTGGCAATGAACTCGCGGCAAACCTGGAATACCGTAAGGGCGTTTGGCGTGGGAAAATCCAAGGAAAGCCTACCTGTTCACTCTGACTTAGATGAAATTAACGTTAATTTTGCTAGTTTGCCTGTATCAAACCCTCGTGTTAGTCTTGACAACTACTGTGAAAGTGTAAATGTTGGTGCCAGTCCTCTTGAATTTATGTGTGTTGATGACTGTGATACTGTGCAAGCCATACTCTCAGCGAAGTCAAACGCTATTGGCTTTGATGGAACCAGTGCCAAGTTTCTCAAAATTATATTGCCAAAGATTCTGTCATATGTGACCCATCTAGTTAACACCATACTAACGACCTGTGTATTCCCCAGGTGCTGGAAAGTTGCTAAAATCATTCCTGTACATAAGAAAAATAACGAGTACAGGCTCATTGCTATCCTACCATTTTTGTCTAAAGTTGTTGAGCGTATCCTTCATAAGCAAATAATGTCATATGTGCATGATAACAGACTTTTAACATATCGTCAGTCCAGTTTCAGACCGAAGCGAAGTTCCATTTCGGCTCTGTTGGATGTTATAGAAAGCATTAGGATGGAAATTGATGGAAATAATCTTGCTTTTCTAACTCTACTCGATCATTCCAAGGCGTTTGACTCAGTTGATCATGATCTTCTATGTCGCAAGCTACAAAATCTTTTTAATTTCTCTTCTCGTGCCACAGCTTTGATTAGGTCCTACCTCGTTCAGAGATCTCAGGCTGTGCATGTTGGTGGCAATAGGTCTAATTTTTTACCTGTACTCAGGGGTGTTCCGCAAGGTTCAATCCTGGGCCCTTTGTTGTTTGTGTTGTATGTTAATGACTTACCCAATGCGCTAAGATATTGTAATGTTCATATTTATGCTGATGATGTTCAACTATATGTGCGCTGTCCTCTTGATCGTGTTGGCATGTGTATTAATGATATTAACTCTGAATTGACGAATGTAAGTGCATGGGCATCTGCGAATGGTTTACCAATTAATCCTGCCAAATCTAAATGTATTGTCATTCGCAGAAAAGCCTTCGAAAAACCTTGGTTTGGTATTTAATCAAACTCTGGCATGGAAGAGTCATATCATTAGTACAGTAGGTAAAGTGTATGGAATGCTTCGTACACTATGGCTAACACAGTATTTCACTCCTTTGCACATTAGAATTCTTCTTGCAAAAGCATACTTAATACCCACGCTACTGTATGGCTGTGATATTTATGCTAATTGTGACTCTGTGTGTAAAACTAAGCTTAATGTTGTTTATAACAACATTGCCAGAAACGTATTTAGGCTAAAACGACTTGACCATGTATCTGCGTATGCCGTAAAGTTGTTAAATATTTCTTTCGAAAATTTGTTAAAATTCAGAACAGTGTTGTTCATACATAAGGTTATTCATACACAGGAACCAAACTATTTATACCAGAGGCTTCAGTTTCTTAAATCGTCACTACACTAGACACAAAACTCTGACATCTGAACGTCAATTTTTTATCAACGCGGTACGTCTTTGGAACTCACTTCCAGTTAGTTTAGGCTTATTACTAATACAATGCAATTTACAAATAAAGTGTTTAGTTTTTCAATGATTGTTAACCACTACAACTCTATTTTTATACCTTCTATATTACTGAGGTTTGGAACCACTTCCTCCAGCCACCGCAAGCTCGCGATGTTGTCGCACGATATCATCTTCACACCATTATACCATCCCCCCGAATCAAAGGTTGGAAGGGCTTACTTGGTTGTTCCCACATCATCTTAAGCATTAATCTAATAAGTTTCCTTCCTACAGATCTTCACCTTTCAGTAGTCATCTGTCCGAAAGGACTGCTACGATCAACCAGCGCCAAAGTCAGTGACTGTTTTGCCACATCACCCATCTTCTCGGGAAAAGCCGGAGACTTAGTGTTAACTCCCTTTGGCACCTCCGAGAAAGCCGGAGTCTTAGCTTTAACTCCCTTTAGCACCTCCGAGAAAGCCGGTGTCTTAGCGTTATCTCCCTTTGGCTAATCTCCTACTTCCGTAGTTGGAACTTCCCTCTGATTCGCAGCTTTCGAGGTAGTTGCTACCTCGCTATTGGGGCCCAACTGTCTTACAGCTTTGGGCCTACTTGTCTTGTCTATGCGACTGCTCTGCCTCGCGGTTCTGGGACTGGGTCCTTTCTGCCTCTTGAAAGCAGGCTTGCCGCCTTCCGCCTAATGTTGCCTTTTCATTCTGCCATTCAACGCTTCTTCCTCCTCGTACCGGTTGCAGAACCGAGGGTTTATAGCAGCAAACCTTTTAAACTGCCTTCGACCTACTTCTATCGCCTCATGGGCCTGTTCCAAGTGCTCGATATCCACTTCTGTTGGGTCGACCACTGCTCCCAGGCGTTGGAGGGAGCTCTTTTACTTCCTGTGCTCCGTACCCTCCTCCACTATTCTACTCCGTTTTCCTTTGTGTGCTTTTCCAACACCGAGTTCATTGAAACAGCACTACTCTCGCTCCCCGAGTCCGACGTTTCGCTTACTGTGTATTCGTCGTCCTTGGCTTGCGACCCAGTCCTCCTCTTATCTTCTTCCTTATTACAATTTCCTAATGAGTCGTTCATCTTGGTCGTACGACCACCTGCCCGACAAGGCGGGCTCAGCGGTCCAGTATTATATACGGGGAAAGAACCGTCAGCAGCGCCCCTTACTGTGGTAAGGCCATCAATACTCCCCGAAGTGGCCCGGCATCGGAAAGGCTCCGTTCGAATACAGCCGAATTTATCCTCTGGCTGCAAATCGTCCAATAGGCACGGCCCGCATAACACCCTGGATTGAAAAGTAGTACTTTATATTTTTTGCAAATAACAAAAGATTTTTTGCTCTATCTATTTATTCCAAAATATGTTATTACTTCTGTTTCTTATGACGCGCATATGAATGCACAATTGCATTTTAGAAGAAAAAACCAATTCCCGTAGAATTAACCATATACATATGCGCGTTGACAAAAATAAACTCATACTGAAACAAGTAAGAAAGGTTAAGTTCGGGTGTAACCGAACATTACATACTCAGTTGAGAGCTATGGTGACAACATAAGGGAAAATAACCATGTAGGAAAATGAACCGAGGGAAACCCTGGAATGTGTTTGTATGACATGTGTATCAAATGAAAGGCATTAAAGAGTATTTTATGAAGGAGTGGGCCATAGTTCTATAGGTGGACGCCATTTAGGGATATCGCCATAAAGGTGGATCAGGGTTGACTCTAGAATTTGTTTGTACAATATGGATATCAAATGAAAGGTCTTAAAGAGTATTTTATGAGGGAGTGGGCCATAGTTCTATAGGTGGACGCTATTTAGGGATATAGCCATAAAGGTGGATCAGGGTTGACTCTAGAATGCGTTTGTACGATATGGGTATCAAATGAAAGATGTTTCGAGATACCGCCATAAAGGTGGACCAGGGGTGACCCTAGAATTTGTTTGTACAATATGGGTATCAAAAGAAAGGTGTTAATGAGTATTTTAAAAGGGAGTAATCCTTAGTTCCATAGGTGGACGCCGTTTCGAGATATCGCCATAAAGGTGGACCAGGGGCGACCCTAGAATTTGTTTGTACGATATGGGTATCAAATTAAAGGTATTAAGGAGGGTTTTAAAAGGGAGTGGTGGTAGTTGTATAGGTGGTCGCCTTTTCGGGATATCGCCATAAAGGTGGACCAGGGGTGACTCTAGAATGCGTTTGTACGATTTGGGTATCAAATGAAAGGTGCTAATGAGTATTTTAAAACGGAGTAATCCTTAGTTCCATAGGTGGACGCCGTTTCGAGATATCGCCATAAAGGTGGACCAGAGGTGACCCTAGAATTTGTTTGTACAATATGGGTATCAAAAGAAAGGTGTTAATGATTATTTTAAAAGGGAGTAATCCTTAGTTCCACAGGAAGACGCCGTTTCGAGATATCGCCACAAAGGTGGACCAGGTGTGACCCTAGAATTTGTTTGTACAATATTGGTATCAAAAGAAAGGTGTTAATGAGTATTTGAAAAGGGAGTGATGCTTAGTTCCACAGGTGGACGCCGTTTCGAGATATCGCCATAAAGGTGGACCAGGTGTGACCCTAGAATGCGTTTGTACAATATGGGTATCAAACGAAAGATGTTAATGAGTATTTTAAAAGGGAGTAATCCTTAGTTCCATAGGTGGACGCCGTTTCGAGATATCGCCATAAAGGTGGACCAGGGGTGACCCTAGAATTTGTTTGTATAATATGGGTATCAAAAGAAAGGTGTTAATGAGTATTTTAAAATGGAGTGATGCTTAGTTCCAGAGGTGGACACCGTTTCGAGATATCGCCATAAAGGTGTACCAGGTGTGACCCTAGAATTTGTTTGTACGATATGGGTATCAAATTAAAGGTATTAATGAGGGGTTTAAAAGGGGTGGATACCGCCATAAAGGTGGACCAGGGGTGACCCTAGAATTTGTTTGTACAATATGGGTATCAAAAGAAAGGTGTTAATGAGTATTTTAAAAGGGAGTAATCCTTAGTTCCATAGGTGGACGCCGTTTCGAGATATCGCCATAAAGGTGGACCAGGGGCGACCCTAGAATTTGTTTGTACGATATGGGTATCAAATTAAAGGTATTAAGGAGGGTTTTAAAAGGGAGTGGTGGTAGTTGTATAGGTGGTCGCCTTTTCGAGATATCGCCATAAAGGTGGACCAGGGGTGACTCTAGATGGCGTTTGTACGATATGGGTATCAAATGAAAGGTGTTAATGAGTATTTTAAAAGGGAGTAATCCTTAGATCCATAGGTGGACGCAGTTTCGAGATATCACCATAAAGGTGGACCAGGGGTGACCCTAGAATTTGTTTGTACAATATGGTTATCAAATTAAAGGTATTCATGAGTATTTTAAAAGGGAGTAATCCTTAGTTCCATAGGTGGACGCCGTTTCGAGATATCGCCACAAAGGTGGACCAGGGGATACCCTAGAATTTGTTTGTACGATATGGGTATCAAATTAAAGGTATTAATGAGTATTTTAAAAGGGAGTGGGCCTTAGTTCTATAGGTGGACGCCGTTTCGAAATATCGCCATAAAGGTGGACCAGGGGTGACTCTAGAATGTGTTTGTACGATATAGGTATCAAATTAAAGGTATTAATGAGGGTTTTAAAAGGGAGTGGTGGTTGTTGTATAGGTGGTCGCCTTTTCGAGATATCGCTATAAAGGTGGAATAGGGGTGACTCTAGAATGCGCTTGTACGATATGGGTATTAAATGAAAGGTGTTAAAGAGTATTTTATGAGGGAGTGGGCCATAGTTCTATAGGTGGACGCCATTTAGGAATATAGCCATAAAGGTGGATCAGGGTTGACTCTAGAATGCGTTTGTACGATATGGGTATCAAATGAAAGGTGTTAATGAGTATTTTAAAAGGGAGTAATCCTTAGTTCCATAGGTGGGCGCCGTTTCGAGATACCGCCATAAAGGTGGACCAGGGGTGACCCTAGAATTTGTTTGTACAATATAGGTATTAAAAGAAAGGTGTTAATGAGTATTTTAAAAGGAAGTAATCCTTAGTTCCATAGGTGGACGCCGTTTCGAGATATCGCCATAAAGGTAGACCAGGGGTGACCCTAGAATTTGTTTGTACAATATGGGTATCAAAAGAAAGGTGTTAATGAGTATTTTAAAAGGGATTGGGCCTTAGTTCTATAGGTGGACGCCGTTTCGAAATACCGCCATAAAGGTGGACCAGGGGTGACTCTAGAATGTGTTTGTACGATATGGGTATCAAATTAAAGGTATTAATGATAGTTTTAAAAGGGAGTGGTGGTAGTTGTATATGTGAAGGCTTTTTCCAGATCGCGACCAAAATGTGGACCAGGGTGATCCAGAACATCATCTGTTGGATACCGCTAATTTATTTATATATGTAATACCTGCCAAGATTTTAAGGGTTTTTTATTTCGCCCTGCGGAACTTTTTCATTTTCTTCTACTTAATATGGTAGGTGTCACAACCATTTTATAAAGTTTTTTCTAAAGTTATATTTCGTGTCAATAAACCAATCCAATTACCTCACCATGTTTCATCCCTTTTTTCGTATTTGGTATAGAATTATGGCATTTTTTTCATTTTTCGTAATTTTCGATATCGAAAAAGTGGGCGTGGTCATTGTCGGATTTCGTTCATTTTTCATACCAAAATAAAGTGAGTTCAAGTAAGTACGTGAACTAAGTTCATTAAAGATATGTCGATTTTTGCTGAAGTTATCGTGTTAACGGCCATGCGGATGGACAGACGAACGACAGTGTATAAAAACTGGGCGTGGCATCAACCGATTTCGCCCGTTTTCACAGAAATCAGTTAACATCATAAAATCTATGCCCCTACCAAATTTAAAAAGGATTGGTTAATTTTTGTTCGACTTATGGCGTTAAAAGTATCCTAGACAAATTAAATGAAAAAGGGCGCAGCCACGCCCGTTTTGAAATTTTCTTTTATTTTTGTATTTTGTTGCACCATGTCATTACTGGAGTTGAATGTTGACATAATTTACTTATATACTGTAAAGATATTAAATTTTTTGTTAAAATTTTACTTAAAAAAAAATTTTTTTAAATGTGGGCGTGGTCCTTCTCCGATTTTGCTAATTTTTATTAGGCGTACATATAGTAATAGGAGTAACGTCCCTGCCAAATTTCATCACGATATCTTAAACGACTGACAAATTACAGCTTGCAAAATTTTTAAATTACCTTGTTTTAAAAGTGGGCGGTGCCACGCCCATTGTCCAAATTTTTACTAATTTTCTATTCTGCGTCATAAATTCAACTCATCTACCAAGCTTCGTCGCTTTATCTGTCTTTGGTAATGAATTATCGCACTTTTTCCGTTTTACGAAATTTTCGATATCGAAAAAGTGGGCGTGGTTATAGTCCGATATTGTTCATTTTAAATAGCGATCTGAGGTGAGTGCTCAGGAACCTGCATACCAAATTTCATCAAGATACCTCAAAATTTACTCAAGTTATCGTGTTAACGGCCATGCGGAAGGACAGACGGACGACTGTGTATAAAAACTGGGCGTGGCATCAACCGATTTCGCCCTTTTTCACAGAAAACAGTTAACATCATAAAATCTATGCCCCTACCAAATTTCAAAAGGATTGGTTAATTTTTGTTCGACTTATGGCGTTAAAAGTATCCTAGACAAATTAAATGAAAAAGGGCGGAGCCACGCCCATTTTGTAATTTTCTTTTATTTTTGTATTTTGTTGTACCATGTCATTACTGGAGTTGAATGTTGACATAATTTACTTATATACTGTAAAGATATTACATTTTTTGTTAAAATTTTACTTTAAAAAATTTTTTTTTTTTAAAGTGGGCGTGGTCTTTCTCCGATTTTGCTAATTTTTATTAGGCGTACATATAGTAATAGGAGTAACGTCCCTGCCAAATTTCATCATGATATCTTCAAGGACTGACAAATTACAGCTTGCAAAAATTTTAAATTACCTTCTTTTAAAAGTGGGCGGTGCCACGCCCATTGTCCAAAATTTTACTAATTTTCTATTCTGCGTCATAAGTTCAACTCATCTACCAAGTTTCGTCGCTTTATCTGTCTTTGGTAATGAATTATCGCACTTTTTCGGTTTTACGCAATTTTCGATATCGAAAAAGTGGGTGTGGTTATAGTCCAATATCGTTGATTTTAAATAGCGATCTGATATGAGTGCTCAGGAACCTACATACCAAATTTCATCAAGTTACCTCAAAATTTACTCAAGTTATCGTGTTAACGGACGGACGGACGGACGGACATGGCTCAATCAAATTTTTTTTCGATCCTGATTATTTTGATATATGGAAGTCTATATCTATCTCGATTCCTTTATATATGTACAACCAACCGTTATCCAATCAAACTTAATATACTCTGTGAGCTCTGCTCAACTGAGTATAAAAACAGAAAGTTATTTTAAACAAGTAAGGAAGGCTAAGTTCGGGTGTAACCGAACATTACATACTCAGTTGAGAGCTATGGAGACAAGATAAGGAAAATCACCATGTAGGAAAATGAACCTAGGGTAACCCTGGAATGTGGTTGTATGACATGTGTATCAAATGGAAGGTATTAAAGAGTATTTTAAGAGAGAGTAGGCCATAGTTCTATGGATGGACGCCATTTAGGTGAACGCCTTTTCGAGAAATCGCCATAAAGGTGGACCAGGGGTGACTCTAGAATATGTTTGTACGATATGGGTATCAAATGAAAGCTGTTAATGAATATTTTGAAAAGCAGTGATCCTTAGTTCCATAGGTGGACGCCGTTTCGAGATATCGCCATAAAGGTGGACCAGGGGTGTCTCTAGTTGTACGATATGGGAATCAAATGAAAGGTGTTACTGAGCATTTTAAGAGGGAGTGGGCATTAGGTCTATAGGTGCACGCCTTTTCGAAATGTCGCCATTAGGGTGGGCCAGGGGTGACTCCAGAATGTGTTTGTATGATATGGGTATCAAATGAAAGATGGTAATGAGTATTTTAAAAGGGAGTAATCCTTAGTTCTATAGGTGGACGCCTTTTCGAGATATCGCCATAAAGGTGGACCAATGGTGACTCTAGAATGTTTGTACGATATGGGTATCAAACGAAAGGTGCTACTGAGCATTTTAAGAGGAAGTGGGCATAAGGTCTATAGGTGGACGCCTTTTCGAGGTATCGTCATTAGGGTGGGCCAGGGGTGACTCTAGATTGTGTTTGTACGATATGGGTATCAAACGAAAGGTGTTACTGATCATTTTAAGATGGAGTGGGCATTAGGTCTATAGGTGGACGCCTTTTCGAGATATCGCCATTAGGGTGAGCCAGGGGCGACTCTAGAATGTTTGTACGATATGGGTATCAAACGAAAGGTGTTACTGAGCATTTTAAGAGGGAGTGGGCATTAGGTCTATAGGTGGACGCCTTTTCGAGATATCGCCATTAGGGTGGGAAAGGGGTGACTCCAGAATGTTTTTGTACGATATGGGTATCAAATGAAAGGTGGTAATGAGTATTTTAAAAGGGAGTAATCCTTAGTTCTATAGGTGGACGCCTTTTCGAGATATCGCCATAAACGTGGACCAAGGGTGACTCTAGAATGTTTGTACGATATGGATATCAAACGAAAGGTGTTACTGAGCATTTTAAGAGGGAGTGGGCATTAGGTCTATAGGTGGACGCCTTTTCGAGATATCGCCATTAGGGTGGGCCAGGGGTGACTCTAGAATGTTTGTACGATATGGGTATCAAACGAAAGGTGTTACTGAGCATTTTAAGAGGGAGTCGGCATTAGGTCTATAGGTGGACGCCTTTTCGAGATATCGCCATTAGGGTGGGCCAGGGTGACTCTAGAATGTGTTTGTACGATATGGGTATCAAATGAAAGGTGGTAATGAGTATTTTAAAAGGGAGTAATCCTTAGTTCTATAGGTGGACGCCTTTTCGAGATATCGCCATAAAGGTGGACCAAGGGTGACTCTACAATGTTTGTACGATATGGGTATCAAACGAAAGGTGTTACTGAGCATTTTAAGAGGGAGTGGGCATTAGGTCTATATGTGGACGCCTTTTCGAGATATCGCCATTAGGGTGGGCCAGGGGTGACTCTAGAATGTTTGTACGATATGGGTATCAAACGAAAGGTGTTACTGAGCATTTTAAGAGGGAGTGGGCATTAGGTCTATAGGTGGACGCCTTTTCGAGATATCGCCATTAGGGTGGGCCAGGGGTGACTCTAGAATGTTTGTACGATATGGGTATCAAACGAAAGGTGTTACTGAGCATTTTAAGAGGGAGTGGACATTAGGTATATAGGTGGTCGCCTTTTCGAGATATCGCAATTAGGGTGGGCCAGGGGTGACTCTAGAATGTTTGTACGATATGGGTGTCAAACGAAAGGTGTTACTGAGCATTTTAAGAGGGAGTGGGCATTAGGTCTATAGGTGGACGCCTTTTCGAGATATCGCCACTAGGGTGGGCCAGGGTGATTCTAGAATGTGTTTGTACGATATGGATATCAAATTAAAAGTATTAATGAGGGTTTTAAAAGCGAGTGGCCCTTAGATGTATATGTGAAGGCGTTCTCGCGATATCGACCAAAATGTGGACCAGGTGATCCAGAAAATCATCTGTCGGGTACTGCTAATTTATTTATATATGCAATACCACTAACAGTATTCCTGCCAAGATTCCAAGGGCTGTTGATTTCGCCTTGTAGAACTTTTTCATTTTCTTCTACTTAATATGGTAGGTGTCACACCCATTTTACAAAGTTTTTTCCAAAGTTATATTTTGCGTCAATAAACCAATCCAGTTACCATGTTTCATCCCTTTTTTCGTAGTTGGTATAGAATTATGGCATTTTTTTCATTTTTCGTAATTTTCGATATCGATAAAGTGGGCGTGGTTATGGTCGGATTTCGGCCTTTTTTTATACCAAAATAAAGTGAGTTCAGATAAGTACGTGGGCTAAGTTTAGTAAAGATATATCGGTTTTTGCTCAAGTTATTGTGTTAACGGCCGAGCGGAAGGACAGACGGTGGACTGTGTATAAAAACTGGGCGTGGCTTCCACCGATTTCGCCCATTTTCACAGAGAACAGTTATCGTCACAGAATCTATGCTCCTACCAAATTTGAGAAGGATTGGTAAATTTTTGTTCGACTTATGGCATTAAAAGTATTCTAGACAAACTAAATGAAAATGGGCGGATCCACGCCCATTTTGAAATTTTCTTTTATTTTTGGATTTTGTTGCATCATATCATTACTGGAGTTGAATTTTGACTTAATTTACTTATATACAGTAAAGATATTAACTTTTTTGTTAAAATTTGAATTTAAAAAAATTTTTTTTTAAAAAGTGGGCGTGTTCTTCATCCAATTTTGCTAATTTTTATTTAGCACATATATAGTAATAGTAGTAACGTTCCTGCCAAATTTCATCATGATATCTTCAACGACTGCCAAATTACAGCTTGCAAAACTTTTAAATTACCTTCTTGTAAAAGTGGGCGGTGCCACGCCCATTGTCCAAAATCTTAATAGTTTTCTATTCTGCGTCATAACTTCAACCCATCTACCAAGTTTCATCGCTTTAACCGCCTTTGGCAATGAATTATCGCATTTTTTCGGTTTTTCGAAATTTTCGATATCGAAAAAGTGGGCGTGGTTATAGTCCGATATCGTTGATTTTAAATAGCGATCTGAGATGAGTGCTCAGGAACCTACATACCAAATTTCATCAAGATACCTCAAAATTTACTCAAGTTATCGTGTTAACGGACGGACGGACGGACGGACGGACGGACGGACATGGCTCAATCAAGTTTTTTTTCGATCCTGATTATTTTGATATATGGAAGTCTATATCTATCTCGATTCCTTTATATATGTACAACCAACCGTTATCCAATCAAACTTAATATACTCTGTGAGCTCTGCTCAACTGAGTATGATAAGTTTGCGCAATGATAAATTTAATCATTTAAAACGGCGAAACAGGAGTTGCTGATATCGATTTTTGCGAGAGCATGCACTCACATGCAAGTATTCATGTAAATTTATGTTTTTTCATTTAATTGTTTCGTTTCGTTATACGTACTTACTAAATTTGTTATAAAGACCACCTAACTAATGCTTTGACGAAATCCAACTAATTCCCTTTTTATACTCAGTTGAGCAGAGCTCACAGAGTATATTAAGTTTGATTGGATAACGGTTGGTTGTACATATATAAAGGAATCGAGATAGATATAGACTTCCATATATCAAAATAATCAGGATCGAAAAAAAATTTGATTGAGCCATGTCCGTCCGTCCGTCCGTCCGTCCGTCCGTTAACACGATAACTTGAGTAAATTTTGAGGTAACTTGATGAAATTTGGTACGTAGGTTCCTGAGCACTCATCTCAGATCGCTATTTAAAATCAACGATATTGGACTATAACCACACCCACTTTTTCGATATCGAAAATTGCGTAAAACCGAAAAAGTGCGATAATTCATTACCAAAGACAGATAAAGCGACGAAACTTGGTAGATGAGTTGAACTTATGACGCAGAATAGAAAATTAGTAAAATTTTGGACAATGGGCGTGGCACCGCCCACTTTTAAAAGAAGGTAATTTAAAATTTTTGCAAGCTGTAATTTGTCATTCATTGAAGATATCATGATGAAATTTGGCAGGGACGTTACTACTATTACTATATATGTGCTAAATAAAAATTAGCAAAATTGGATGAAGAACACGCCCACTTTTTAAAAAAAAATTTTTTAAAGTAAAATTTTAACAAAAAATTTAATATCTTTACAGTATATAAGTAAATTATGTCATCATTCAACTCCAGTAATGAAATGGTACAACAAAATACAAAAATAAAAGAAAATTTCAAAATGGGCGTGGCTCCGCCCTTTTTCATTTAATTTGTCTAGGATACTTTTAACGCCATAAGTCGAACAAAAATTAACCAATCCTTTTGAAATTTGGTAGGGGCATAGATTTTATGATGCTAACTGTTTTCTGTGAAAAGGGGCGAAATCGGTTGATGCCACGCCCAGTTTTTATACACAGTCGTCCGTCTGTCCTTCCGCATGGCCGTTAACACGATAACTTGAGTAAATTTTGAGGTATCTTGATGAAATTTTGTATGTAGGTTCCTGAGCACTCACCTCAGATCGCTATTTAAAATAAACAATATCGGACTATAACCACGCCCACTTTTTCGATATCGAAAATTTCGTAAAACAGAAAAAGTGCGATAATTCATTACCAAAGACAGATAAAGCGACGAAACTTGGTAGATGAGTTGAGTTTATGACGCAGAGTAGAAAATTAGTAAAATTTTGGACAACGGGCGTGGCACCGCCCACTTTTAAAAGAAGGTAATTTAAAATTTTTGCAAGCTGTAATTTGTCATTCATTGAAGATATCATGATGAAATTTGGCAGGGACGTTACTCCTATTACTATATGTACGCCTAATAAAAATTATCAAAATCGGAGAAGGACCACGCCCACATTTAAAAAAAATTTTTTTTAAGTAAAATTTTAACAAAAAATTTAATATCTTTACAGTATATAAGTAAATTATGTCAACATTCAACTCCAGAAATGACATGGTGCAACAAAATACAAAAATAAAAGAAAATTTCAAAATGGGCGTGGCTCCGCCCTTTTTCATTTAATTTGTCTAGGATACTTTTACCGCCATAAGTCGAACAAAAATTAACCAATCCATTTGAAATTTGGTAGGGGCATAGATTTTATGATGTTAACTGTTTTCTGTGAAAACGGGCGAAATCGGTTGATCCCACGCCCAGTTTTTATACACTGTCGTTCGTCTGTCCTTCCGCATGGCCGTTAACACGATAACTTCAGCAAAAATCGACATATCTTTAATGAACTTAGTTCACGTACTTACTTGAACTCACTTTATTTTGGTATGAAAAATGAACGAAATCCGACAATGACCACGCCCACTTTTTCGATATCGAAAATTACGAAAAATGAAAAAAATGCCATAATTCTATACCAAATACGAAAAAAGGGATGAAACATGGGGAGGTAATTGGATTGGTTTATTGACACGAAATATAACTTTAGAAAAAACTTTATAAAATAGTTGTGACACCTACCATATTAAGTAGAAGAAAATGAAAAAGTTCCGCAGGGCGAAATAAAAAACCCTTAAAATCTTGGCAGGTATTACATATATAAATAAATTAGCGGTATCCAACAGATGATGTTCTGGGTCACCCTGGTCCACATTTTGGTCGCGATCTGGAAAAAGCCTTCACATATACAACTACCACCACTCCCTTTTAAAACTCTCATTAATACCTTTAATTTGATACCCATATCGTACAAACACATTCTAGAGTCACCCCTGGTCCACCTTTATGGCGGTATTTCGAAACGGCGTCCACCTATAGAACTAAGGCCCAATCCCTTTTAAAATACTCATTAACACCTTTCTTTTGATACCCATATTGTACAAACAAATTCTAGGGTCACCCCTGGTCTACCTTTATGGCGATATCTCGAAACGGCGTCCACCTATGGAACTAAGGATTACTCCCTTTTAAAATACTCATTAACACCTTTCTTTTAATACCTATATTGTACAAACTAATTCTAGGGTCACCCCTGGTCCACCTTTATGGCGGTATCTCGAAACGGCCTCCACATATGGAACTAAGGATTACTCCCTTTTAAAATACTCATTAACACCTTTCATTTGATACCCATATCGTACAAACGCATTCTAGAGTCAACCCTGATCCACATTTATGGCTATATCCCTAAATGGCGTCCACCTATAGAACTATGGCCCACTCCCTCATAAAACACTCTTTAACACCTTTCATTTAATACCCATATCGTACAAACGCATTCTAGAGTCACCCCTGGTCCACCTTTATAGCGATATCTCGAAAAGGCGACCACCTATACAACAACCACCACTCCCTTTTAAAACCCTCATTAATACCTTTAATTTAATACCCATATCGTACAAACACATTCTAGAGTCACCCCTGGTCCACCTTTATGGCGATATTTCGAAACGGCGTCCACCTATAGAACTAAGGCCCACTCCCTTTTAAAATACTCATTCACACCATTCGTTTGATACCCATATTGTACAAACAAATTCTAGGGTATCCCCTGGTCCACCTTTGTGGCGATATCTCGAAACGGCGTCCACCTATGGAACTAAGGATTACTCCCTTTTAAAATACTCATTAATACCTTTAATTTGATACCCATATTGTACAAACAAATTCTAGGGTCACCCCTGGTCCACCTTTATGGTGATATCTCGAAACTGCGTCCACCTATGGAACTAAGGATTACTCCCTTTTAAAATACTCATTAACACCTTTCATTTGATACCCATATCGTACAAACGCATTCTAGAGTCACCCCTGGTCCACCCTTATGGCGATATCTCGAAAACGCGACCACCTATACAACTACCACCACTCCCTTTTAAACCCCTCATTAATACCTTTAATTTGATACCCATATCGTACAAACAAATTCTAGGGTCACACCTGGTACACCTTTATGGCGATATCTCGAAACGGTGTCCACCTCTGGAACTAAGCATCACTCCCTTTTAAAATACTCATTAACACCTTTCTTTTGATACCCATATTGTACAAACAAATTCTAGGGTCACCTCTGGTCCACCTTTATGGCGATATCTCGAAACGGCGTCCACCTATGGAACTAAGGATTACTCCGTTTTAAAATACTCATTAGCACCTTTCATTTGATACCCAAATCGTACAAACGCATTCTAGAGTCGCCCCGGTCCACCTTATGGCGATATCCCGAAAAGGCGACCACCTATACAACTACCACCACTCCCTTTTAAACCCCTCATTAATACCTTTAATTTGATACCCATATCGTACAAACAAATTCCAGGGTCACCCCTGGTCCACCTTTATGGCGATATCTCGAAACGGCGTCCACCTATGGAACTAAGGATTAAAAAAAAAATAAATGTAAGGCGCGATAACCTCCGAAGAGATCTAAGGCCGAGCTTCTCTTCCAATTTGCGTCGTGCTCCTCTTGATTTTTCCCTACAAATTGGCCGGACGGGACCTACATGTTTTATGCCGACTCCGAACGGCATCTGCAAGGCAGATGAGTTTTCACTGAGAGCTTTTCATGGCAGAAATACAATCGGAGCGCTTGCCAGACACTGCCGAGGGGCGACCCCGCTTAGAAAAATTTCTTCTAATTTAAAAATCTTATTTCTAAAATTTTGATGTTGCTTTGCCCGGGAGTTGAACCCAGGGCATACGGTGTGATAGGCGGAGAACGCTACCATCACACCACGGTGGCCGCCGGGTCACACCTGGTCCACCTTTATGGCGATATCTCGAAACGGCGTCCACCTGTGGAACTAAGCATCACTCCCTTTTAAAATACTCATTAACACCTTTCTTTTGATACCAATATTGTACAAACAAATTCTAGGGTCACACCTGGTCCACCTTTGTGGCGATATCTCGAAGCGGCGTCTACCTGTGGAACTAAGGATTACTCCCTTTTAAAATAATCATTAACACCTTTCTTTTGATACCCATATTGTACAAACAAATTCTAGGGTCACCTCTGGTCCACCTTTATGGCGATATCTCGAAACGGCGTCCACCTATGGAACTAAGGATTACTCCGTTTTAAAATACTCATTAGCACCTTTCATTTGATACCCAAATCGTACAAACGCATTCTAGAGTCGCCCCGGTCCACCTTATGGCGATATCCCGAAAAGGCGACCACCTATACAACTAGCACCACTCCCTTTTAAAACCCTCCTTAATACCTTTAATTTGATGCCCATATCGTACAAACAAATTCTAGGGTCGCCCCTGGTCCACCTTTATGGCGATATCTCGAAACGGCGTCCACCTATGGAACTAAGGCTTACTCCCTTTTAAAATACTCATTAACACCTTTCTTTTGATACCCATATTGTACAAACAAATTCTAGGGTCACCCCTGGTCCACCTTTATGGCGGTATCTCGAAACGGCGTCCACCTATGGAACTAAGGATATATCCCTTTTAAAATACTCATTAACATCTTTCATTTGATACCCATATCGTACAAACGCATTCTAGAGTCAACCCTGATCCACCTTTATGGCTATATCCCTAAATAGCGTCCACCTACAGAACTATGGCCCACTCCCTCATAAAATACTCTTTAAGACCTTTCATTTGATATCCATATTGTACAAACAAATTCTAGAGTCAACCCTGATCCACCTTTATGGCGATATCCCTAAATGGCGTCCACCTATAGAACTATGGCCCACTCCTTCATAAAATACTCTTTAATGCCTTTCATTTGATACACATGTCATACAAACACATTCCAGGGTTTCCCTCGGTTCATTTTCCTACATGGTTATTTTCCCTTATGTTGTCACCATAGCTCTCAACTGAGTACGTAATGTTCGGTTACACCCGAACTTAACCTTCCTTACTTGTCTATTTATAAACCACATCCCCCAATAACAAAATTGCACACACAACTTGTTCCGAATAACTATCGGCAACTTTTTACATTTGTTTGCCATACATATATGTACGTAAATATGTGAATAACTAAATACACATGCTTGTTACATATATATTTGCTACATACATATTCACACATGCGGCGTTAGTAGATGCTCTAGCAAAAAAAAAAAAAACGGCACTTCACCGTTTGTTAAACCACGTTGCCGTCGGTTCGAAAAACTTTATTTTACTCAAGTGAATTGTTTATTAATAAGTGGTGTTGTGGTTTTGTAAATAATGATTTATTTTTTTCATTTTAATTGTTTTACTAGTGCGGTATTTTTTTCAGTGTGACGTGCTTGAATTTATGCTTTTTTTTCTTTTTGTTCTTTGGTTTAGGTAATTACTTATGTTACAAATTTTTTGTTTTGTTTACTATATTTTCAATGGGGCTATTAGATGATTTATGTTATTCAGAATTTTTGTTTGTTTTATTATTGTATTTTTCTTTTGCATACGATAAAAATTTTCTTTGTGTTTACAAAATTGAAGTGTTCTTATTCTATGAGCTTAAGCCTATTTTTATGTACTATGATTTTATTATTTTTATTGCTTAGAGGATAATTAATATTCTGATTTATGTTTTCTACTTTTCTAATTTCTACATTATAGGGAATTAATGTAAAATTATTTTTCTTATTAATATTTTCTACCTTATAGGGGATTAATGTAAAGTTATTGTTTTTATCGATGTTTACTACTCTAAAGGGCCTTTTATGGCTACTATCTAACTTATGACCTGCTTCATCTCTGACTAATACTAAATCTCCTAAATTTATTTCTTTATATTGTGTTTCCTATCATAACTAATTTTTTGTTTTTCCTTAGCCTCTTTTACAAATTTATAAGCTCCATCTTGCCCTATTTGTAGCCTATATTTAATTTCTTTGTCGTAAGCTTGGGCTTACCGTATTTTCTTGTAAAAATTCGTAAGTCAGGGGTTTTTTACCAAATATTAATTCGTATGGGCAATAATTATGAACTGTAGATGGCGTTGTGTTATAACAATACCAAAAATATTTAAGGTATTCATCCCAACCGTTTTTGTCAACGGATATGTAGAACGGTACATATTCATTGAATGTTCTATGACTACGTTCAACTGTGCCTAAAGCTTGATGGTGGTAAGGTATTGAAATTTTATGGTATATTTTTAGGAGCTTGCATAATTCCTCAAATAAGCCATTTTTATATTCGCTTCACATATCTGTTATAATTGTCCTCATGAAACCATAAACTAGGATAAAATTTTCAAATATCGCTGTGGTTATTGTTTTTGCATGTTTGCTGAGTATTGGTATTGCAACTAAATACTTAGTCAGGTCACATACTATAGTAACTGCATATTCATTTCCATTTTCCGACTTGGGAAGAGGACCAATCGTATCTATTTGTACTATGTCGAACGCTTTTTTGGGCGTTTCGGTTATAATCAGAGGCTCTTTCAAGTTTTTAATTATTTATTTTTATTACAATGAACGCATTTTTTGATATATTTTGTGATACCGTTTTTCATTCCTTTCCAGTAGTATTTTTGTTTTATTTTATTTGTCATGCGATTTATTCCTGGGTGGCCACCAAAAACAGGATCGTCATGAAATTTGTGAAGAATTTCTTTAATTTCTTCGTTATTTGTCACATGCACAACTTCTGGAGTTAATGCTATAATTAAATTTTTGAGAACTTTTATTACCAATTTCTTTAAATGTGTCTACCCGGGTATAATTATTTTTAAACTGTTTGACTCCTAAGGACAACTGTATTTTTCCAAATCCTAAATTGCCGGCTTCTTCTATAATACTGTTTTCACACAGACGGCCTATTGAATAAAAAATGCAGTTTTCTACATTAAGACGCTTATTGAGCTCAATCTTCCCTACAAAATTCGAATCTATAATTAACTGTTTTCTGTGCAAAAGGGCGAAATCGGTTGAAGTCACGCCCAGTTTTTATACACAGTCGATCGTCTGTCCTTCCGCTCGGCCGTTAGCACGATAACTTGAGCAAAAATCGATATATCTTTACTAAACTCAGTTCACGTACTTATCTGAACTCACTTTGTATTGGTGTAAAAAATGGCCGAAATCCGACTATGACCACGCACACTTTTTCGATATCGAAAATTACAAAAAATGAAAAAAATGCCATAATTATATACCAAATACAAAAAAAAGGAATGAAACATGGTAATTTTATTGGTCTATTGATGCAAAATATAACTTTAGAAAAAAACTTGGTAAAATGGGAGTGACACCTACCATATTAATTAGAAGAAAATGAAAAAGTTTTGCAGGGCGAAATCAAAAGCCCTTGGAATCTTGGAAGGAATACTGTACGTGGTATTACATATATAAATAAATTAGGGGTACCCGACAGATGATGTTCTGGATCACCCTGGTCCACATTTTGGTAGATATCTCGAAAACGCCTTCACATATACAACTAAGGGCCACTCCCTTTTAAAACCCTCATTAATACCTTTAATTTGATACCCATATCGTACAAACACATTCTAGAGTCACCCCTGGTCCACGTTTATGGCGATATCTCGAAAAGGCATCCACATATAGAACTAAGGCCCACTCCTTTTTAAAATACTCATTAACACCTTTCATTTGATACCCATATCGTACAAACAAATTCTAGAGTCACCCCTGGTCCATCTTCATGTCGATATCTTGAAAAGGCATCCACCTATAGAACTAAGACCCACGCCTTTTTAAAACACTCATTAACACCTTTCATTTGATACCCATATCGTACAAAAACATTCTAGAGTCACCCCTGGCCCACCTTTATGGCGATATCTCGAAAAGGCATCCACCTATAGAACTAAGGCCCACGCCCTTTTAAAATACTCATTAACACCTTTCATTTGATACCCATATCGTACAAACAAATTCTAGAGTCACCCCTGGTCCACCTTAATGGCGATATCTCGAAAAGGCGTCCACCTATAGAACTAAGGCCCACACCCTTTTAAAATACTAATTAACACCTTTCATTTGATACCCATATCGTACACAAAAATTCTAGAGTCACCCCTGGTCCACCTTTATGGCGATATCTCGAAAAGGCGTCCACCTATAGAACTAAGGCCCACACCCTTTTAAAATACTTATTAACACCTTTCATTTGATACCCATATCGTACACATAAATTCTAGAGTCACCCCTGGCCCACCTTTATGGCGATATCTCGAAAGGGCATCCACCTATAGATCTAAAGCCCACTCCCTTTTAAAATACTCATTAACACCTTTCATTTGATACCCATATCGTACACAAAAATTCTAGAGTCACCCCTGGCCCACCTTTATGGCGATATCTCGAAAGGGCATCCACCTATAGATCTAAGGCCCACTCCCTTTTCAAATACTCGTTAACACCTTTCATTTGATACCCATATCGTACAAACAAATTCTAAAGTCACCCTGGTCTACCTTTATGGAGATATCTCGAAACGGCGTCCACCTATAGAACTAAGACCCACGCCCTTTTAAAATACACATTAACACCTTTCATTTGATACCCATATCGTACACAAAAATTCTAGAGTCACCCCTGGTCCACCTTAATGGCGATATCTCGAAAAGGCGTCCACCTATAGAACTAAGGCCCACGCCATTTTAAAACACTTATTAACACCTTTCATTTTATACCCATATTGTACAAACACATTCTAGAGTCACCTGGTCCACGTTTTTGGCGATATCCCGAAAAGGCGTCCACTCATAGAACTATGGCCCACTCCCTTTTAAAATACTTATTAACACCTTTCGTTTTATACCCATATTGTACAAACGCATTCTAGAGTCAACCCTGGTCCACCTTTATAACGATATTCCGAAAAAGCGTCCACCTATAGAACTAAGGCCCACTCCCTTTAAAATTCCCATTAACACCTTTCATTTGATACCCATATTGTACAAACACATTCTAGAGTCACCCCTGGTCCACCTTTATGGCGATATCTCGAAAAGGCGTGCACCTATAGAACTAAGGCACACGCCCTTTTAAAATACTCATTAACACCTTTCATTTGATACCCGTATCGTACAAACAAATTCTAGAGTCACCTCTGGTCCACCTTTATGGCGATATCTCGAAAAGGCGTCCACCTTTAGAACTTAGGCCCACTCCCTTTTAAAATACTCTTAACACCTTTCATTTGATACCCATATCGTACAAACTAATTCTAGAGTCAGCCCTGGTCCACCTTTATGGCGATATCCCAAAATGGCGTCCATCTATAGAACTATGGTCCCTCTTAAAATACTCTGTAATACCTTCCATTTGATACACATGTCATACAAACACATTCCAGGGTTACCCTAGGTTCTTTTTACTACATGGTGATTTTCCCTTATTTTGTCTGCACCGCTCTCAACTGAGTATGTAATGTTCGGTTACACCCGAACTTCGCCTTCCTTACTTGTTATTATTGAAATATCCGCTCCCGTATCGATTAGTAGGGTTGATATGGAATCATTCAGAGTTGTTCTGGAAGATATGTAGCTATTTAGGTGTAAATTGAAAATATATAATTTTTTATTTATTGAGGTGGAGTTTGTTGGTTTTCCTGCTGTGTAACATTTCGGACATTTCTGTGTTATTGCGGGTATTTCCTCGCGATCCGAAATTTCGGCCAGATCTTTGGTTATTTTGTCTGTTATTATTATTATTGTTATTATTGTTATAGGTATTGAAAGAACGTCTATAATTTCCTCTATAATTATTGTTTTGGTAACTCCTGCGGAAGTTACCTCGGAAATGATTTTGTTGGCGAATATGTAGTAGTGACTTTGGATTTGCATTTACTTCTATGCAACTGTTAGTAAACTTTGATATGGCTTCCTTCATTGTTGTGAACGTTCCAGTTTGCATAATTGTTTCTACCTTGTCGTTGGAGCAGTTTTTACACATAGCTTTCACAGCTGATTGTGTAGCATACTTGGTTGCCAACTCTGGTGTTAGTCCGTCAGATATGTAAGCGCCTTCCAACGATTTGTGAGCTTTTCAATTTCAGCAATGTATTGGTTTGCAGTTTTACCGCGTTGTTGGAAGTTCTGGAGCTTTACTGTCAAAAGTCAAAACTTCTACTGGTTCACCCTTGATTTTTGACATCAATCTTTGTTTTATTTCTTGAATGGAAGATTCAGTGCTTATTATATTTCTAGCTGTCCCTTTTAGTTTCATCTTTATCATGGATGCCACGATAGCCTCGTGATTATCCTTGGTTTGCTCGAGGATATCAAGGGCATCCAGAAAACTGGATAAGTTTCCAGATTTTGCATCGAAATCTGGTAAGATCGATGATGCAGGTTTGCAGTTTTGGGGTATATATTTGTCCCTTTGAATTAGACCTTGTCTAGACCATCTGCTCGGCTCATGTATTTTTTCTTTAAAAATTTGTTATAAGCCGAGTATAATTTGAGAAACAAATTGAGGCAAGTGCAAATTGTTAATATTATCAACAAGATTTTGATAAATTTTAATGCCTCAATATGGTCAACCACCTGAATGGAATTAATTACATTCGCATTGGGCTCTTCCACTTTGGATTCTTTACTTCCCATTTCAAAATAACAATTGCAAACATTTTCTTTTATTTATTTATTTATGCTTTATACTGATATGGGTCGGTTCGTCCTACGAATTTAACTTCGAACCTCCACATTTCTTCACCTGTGGTTAGTATTGGTACTAGTACATTTTCTAAGGTAGGTTCCCTAGGCATATCAATCAGTTTACACCATGTCTTAAGCCAATCTAATGAATTCTCCGCTTCTTTTAATTTCCTTAATGATACAAAACCTTTCTCAAAACTCCTACTTTCGTACTCTAAATTATCAACAGCGTGGTTGATAGCCTCGTAATCAAGGTCATCACGCAATATACTCTCCATAGAAAAAACCATTTTTTTTTTTACATAATCTGCTGTATCTGCTTATTCGAACAATCGACCGACACAGTAATTAGAATGCTATTTTTGATTTGGTCTTCGGGGACCCGGTCAACTTCCAACAAGTTGTATAGCGCATAAGGTATATTCCAGGATTATTCCACTTCGTTATGCGTCGGCGGTGGTCGTGATCTTGCAGTTGCAAACATTTAATTTAATAACGAGAATGCAATCATTATTAAACACAAAAATATTTTTCCTTCTTTCCTTCGAAAATTTTTAAAATTTGAATTGCACCCTTGTTGTCACTGTCACTGTGATCCGCCATTTTGCATTGGCTATACCATTCGCTGTTGCAAAGTTGATGCCTTGGCCCCCTTTGCAAAAAGTAAACTTTTTCCAAAGATATTTCCTAAAAAGTTTCTCCTCGCCTTTAATACAATTGCAATTTGCTGCATTGGAATCACCCCCAATGATTAGGTGGTTGTCCTGCTTCAAGTTTTGCAGGATCCTTTCAAAAGTTTAAGGATTTTTAGAGGAAGTCTGCGTTTAATTCTGGTAACACATTATTTTGAAACGATTCCAAAACAACTCAAACTTTTATGTCGTCGGAAACATCAACATTAAAAAGGATGATTTTTATTATCTTATTAGATTCGTTCGCGTGAGTAAAAATTCGCAAAAACTTGAACAAAATGTTACTGACTTTGGAAAAATCCTGTTCGTTCAAGCAAAACTTTTGCAACAAGAGGGCGCAATTTTGCATTTCGCTTGGACGAGAAGTTGCAAAATTGTACCCGATAAATAGGTGTCCCGGTATCTCATAATTTTTTGCACAGTAAATTCAAAAAGGGTTTTTTCGATTTTTTTTTTTTTTGTTTTCCCATTTTGTGTGTTTTTTCGATTTGATGGTCTTCTTATTTTGGCGCTTTTTTAACAAGTGGCACCATCATCATAAGTACAAAGTAAAGAGCGCAGTGGAGCGTAAAATTCTCTTTGAAATTTTCTCATATATTGACTGTCGTTCGCTGTTGAAATGAACAGTGAGATCAGCTGAGTTGAAGAGCTGTGTTAACAGAAAAATCAATTACAGAATTCTGTTAACTTAAGAGCGACAATTTCTCTTCTGATGCTAATATTCGGCACAGTATATTTTTACATTTGTTGGCAGCATCCAGATCTCAATGTACATACGTTGCTATGCGTACATCAGCTGGCAGTGGATGCAAGCGCATAGGGGTTTACATATGCAAAACCAAAATGTGGCAAAGACATTAGAGGATTTTGCATGTGCAAAAAATCGTAGGAGGCAAGCATTACAAAATTGTGTATGAAAGTTTCACCACTCACCACAGCGGAATGTGTAAAATTATCACTGTTTGCATTTATTATTTAACAATTATTAGAATTTTTGTTTTTATTCTCTAAGTTCCAATCAGTGTATTTTGTGTGTTTAAATTATGTTAAAAATTGTGTTAAAGTTTGTGATGTAGTGAAAGTGTTCTTCAAGAGGTTCGCGCAGGCAACATTATTGTATCCTAACAAAGATTTTTGAGCATGAATATGTTGCATGCGCGAAAAATAATGTGAAGCAACCTTCACAAAACTCTAGTAGGACACATTCACCACTCCCCACAGCAGAATGTTTTAAACTACCACTGCCTCTATTTATTATTTAACAATTATTTGTACACTTTTTATTCAGCTAATATGTTCAGAATTTAAATTTTTACTCTCTAAAACTCTAATCAGTATATTTTGCGTGCTTAAATTATGTTAAAAATTTTTTTAAAATTTGTGGGTGGTGGAAGTGTCCTACCAGAAGTTTGTGAAGCTCCGCTGCTTTCCACTGAAGTTCGCGCATGCAACATCTTTATGTTCAAACCTCTATGATTCTAACGTCTTTGACTGTGCCTACAGTTCAACGATTTCCGCTTGCTGATATTTGTTTTTGAACATTCGACAGGCATAAGCAACGAAATACAAAATTACCTACTGCCCATATCCACCTATTCTGCCACCGGCATGCATTGGAACTCCGTATAAGAAACTAACACCTTAGCAGCGGCTTAGATTTCTCTCATGTACTGCTTATAGGAAAATAAGCAGCCCTGAGAAATATCGTGCATCATATTGACCGCTTATATTTTTTGGCCCGACAGCTTATAAAAGGCCGCTCGCAAGGAAATAGATTATGGCGCCACACTATGGCAAAAAAAGGCCTGTTTCTGATTAAAAATCAATAACTTTTTTATTTCTGAATATTATGCTCTAAAATTTTGCACAAATATAGAATATGGTATATGGCTTCAAATGGAATGTAATTTATTATGATTTAATTTAAAACCAAATCTTAAAAAATGAAAGAAACTCAAAATTATCAAAAATATTCAATATTTATTTTTTGGCAATGAATACTATTATTTTAGTGCCTACAAAAACCAAATATCAAATACTACATCAAAATACAAATCAATTTAAATAATAAAAATATAAAAAAAAAAGCGATTGAAATTGAACACAGATTAATTAATTGTAATGTTTACTATTGTTATTGTACATGTATGTTTATTATGTTATTTTTACTTGATGAACTTCGGGATCTAAAATAAATTCGTTCACTTTCAAAGTATACAATTTTCTAATGCTAGTTAAGTAAGGATCTGAAGTATAAAGAAGCGTATGAAATGCGTCCTCATTTGAAGCGGATCTTGAGCATTTTCTAGAATGATGTAGACGAAATTTTTTATAATCCTTATTACGGGATTCTTGTGCATCTTCCGAAAGTTGACCAATAGGAAGTAAAATGCTTTATGACACTTTCTCCATGAATCAAAATTTTGTGAACTGAAGATGGCATGTAGTTCCATTCATAATTGCTCACATAGATCCTGGTAGTCTCCATAGCATAACTGCCAAATGTTTCAGCATTTATCATTACACCCGATGAAAGAGCTTGCAGAATTATTTAAAGTCGTTTAATCAAATTTTTATCCACTCCTGTAATTTCAGCAGAGCAGCTTGAATTGTGAAAAAACTTCTGGAAGTATTACCGTCATTAGTATTTCCACTTACTTGCCTTGGTTTGTCGATGATCAATCCTATCTCTTCACGGAAACACCTTTGTACCATGGTTTTCTTCTCTTGCTTTAGTCGTTTCTTTTCTTCGCTTGTGGCTGACCATGTTTGGAAAGACAGATTGTAGCAAATAAGTATAATCATTTCCATACAACGAATCCAGGCGTGCAAAGTAGACAGTCCGTATTGGTAAGAATCCTCATTTCCAAGCCTAGCAGTCACTTTAATCAAATCGTTCATTTGTCGTGGAGTAGCTCCACATATTGTACATGTGGAACCCGAAGGCGTATCTGTTAATACCTGAGTTACTTTGCCATCTATCAAAGTTAGCAAGAGATCGTGCTTCACTTGAAATCCTTACCCTTCTTTGTTAATTAATGATGGCCCAAAGAAATTATAATATAGGCCGACAAAAACGAACAGATGAAGGTACCGGATTTTGCCAAACAACATCACCTGTTATCTCGTTAATTAACTTAATAAGCACCAAAGTTGTGATAAATAAGTTTGCATCAGAAATTAGTTCAGACTCTTCTGGCAGTAGAAATAACTTATTCAATCCATTCCTATACACTGGATCTATTGTCAATATTCTAGCTGCAGTGTGATCTAATAAATCTTAAAGTCTTACAATTTTTGCACTTGCGTCAGTAATTTCTATTGCTGAAGATGGTGGATAGAAAGTAGTTTTAACTTCTTGTACTTTGTAATATGGTGGAAACACAAACAATTTTCGTTCGTTCGTTAAATTTCCCAAGTACAAATATTGTGCTTTCGTTAAATCTTCATCCGTTAACATTTTTGTCTGCCTTGCATTTTCTATGAGACTCGAGAATAAGGCCTTACTTTCACTGTCAGCAAACCTTATTGTTTCCACAAGTTTAGCTTCTGTTCCTTCTCCTATCGAACGTAACCTTTGAAGATATGCATTATAGATATGTTCAAGTCCATATTCATTAAGTAGCATTGAATTTTTTTTCTTTTACTGGATTCTGACAAATCTGGATAAGATACGCACGGTCTCCCACGTTTTCAAGAAGAAGTAGATGGTGTGGAGTCGGTTGTAACCAGGGATGCACCTTAACGTTGAGCTTATCGTTTATCAAAAAATCTCCACCGTTTCTGTTAAAACACTTCGAAATATTATCGATAAAGAAATTATCAAGATAAATTGTATTTCGTTTTTAACCGAAACGAAAAGCTTTCGTTAACGTTAAAAACGTTAACAGAAACCTGATACTTTATGTTTGAATTGTGCTGGCAATGCTATAGCCATGGTGAAGCCGTAAGGTGGTAACAGCGAGCGGACATACACACACAAACTCCATGTAATTTGTTTGTGTAATTCGTTGGTGGCAGTGTCAAGAATACTCTGAGAAATGTTCGTACTGTCAAAATTCATGAGAAGAGTTGCAATCAGCTTGGCTAATGCTTTCACCTTTAATGACTCCGCCATCAATCAGCTTTGCAAGCATAGTTTGAAATTAATAATCAATATAAACGATTTGATTTCGTTTTGATATGGCAGAAAACGAAACAAAATCACTTCGTTAATTTGACGTTCTTAACGTTAATAAGCGAAACGAAATTACTTTGTTTCGTTTATTAACATTAATTATCGTAACGAAATGATATCGGTTCGTTGGTTAAGCATGCCTGGTTGTAACGTCTTCAGAGTTCGGTAAAATTACTGAATATTCTGATTCTAACTAATTACTGTATGTATACTTTTTCCGTGAAGCTACTGTCAATCGTTTATTAAAAGTATGAATAATATGTCTTTGAAAATCACTGAGAATGAAACATAAGTTGTCTTCAGATACATGATAAAACTGTTATATAACGCGATATAGGAAAAATATTATTGAACGTTTAAAACACTTGAAAGTAGACATTTTGAAGAGACAACAAAACACGTAGTTATTTGTATTCGTAACAATTACACTTCTGTTAATTCACCAATATTTTGTTCTGTTTATATACTAATATGGACTATGAGGGTAGTGCGTTAAAATAAAGGGTACTTTAGAAATTCCGTTATAATCGCTTTTAACCTCGTTAGTTTACTACCTAAGGTCTACATTCATAAGAACTCCTAAACATATGACTAAATTCTTTGCAGAAGTAGGTAGAAACCAAATGTCCCCATGCACATGCTTCACACTCATTCAGTCTACCTAATAAAATTTAAAAAACTAAAAATTCTTAGTTTAATGTATTATCCGCCCACAAAGTTTCGAATTGTAGGTATATTATGCAAAAATGCACTTAATGCTTTACTTTTTTATTGTTTAAAATAGGATTCAACGCTGAATGTCACACGGGAGAACTGGAATTTTTATTGATAAAAAATAGGAATAATACATAGTAACTAGTATGTAACCCCCGACAATCGGGTAACAACGAAACGCCTTGCCTTTCTTCGCTTTGGAGGTACCAAAGCGTTTATGTGAATCGGCCATTATAAAATGAAAATATAAATATGTATGTATGTAAGTACATATGATTTTGTGCTAATTAGAATTTGACTCTACAAAAACAATGCAGGGGTAAATAAGCAAATTTTAAACGCTAATATCTCATGAACCAATTAACCAATTTAAATTTTTATAATTTTGTCCAAACATGCTCATGAAAAGCTTTCATCTGTATCTATAAATCTTATAAAATAAAGTCGCTAAATGCCATGTATGCACATAACTTCACACAGAATGCTCCGATTTTAAAACGGTTTTTTGCATTTGAAAGCTTAGCTACGTGAGATATTGCAATTAATATAATTTGAAGGTATATATTATAGGGGCGTGGCAAATTGCCAAAATGTAGTAAAAAATCATAAAATTTTTGTTTACACAGCTATAACTCATAAACGGATGGATGGATTTAAAAAATTCCACTTTTCAGTAAAACTTTGAAATATTTGCCTTCGATCTGCATCAAAAAAAATACTTCATTCCTTTCTTATATCAGCCAAATTGTTTAAACAAAAGTAACATTTTTATCAAAAAATGCGTATGTGTGTTTGTTCGCTATGAACTGTCCGCGCTAATTGCTTTTGAGTGAGGCCTGATGCGACACATACATACGTACATATATAGCATTCGCTGCGTTATTTAACTTCGGGCGTAGGTTTATAAGTATGTATGGATGTACATCACTACATAGTGTCAGAAATTATTTTAATACAAAGTTAATAATATAATGTTTTATTCAGTCAGGATTTCAATTACAGTTTTTATTATCAAGAACATTTTAAAAAGACAACGTTGTTACTCTGCGACTACTCGTTTCTCACTCTCTTTTATGACTGTCGAAATGAATAAGTACGTGTCAACATGGTGGGCATTACGGCATTGCCACCTTAATAAAATTATGTGACAGCTCGGCTTCTCCTGATAATGGCATCGCCCCGATGTCAGCAACCTCGCCATCTTCTTCGTCAGATGAATTATCGTCGATAGATGTATCAAGTTCGGGTGGCATAGAACACCACGGTTTCATTTTGTCTGCCGAATAAACGGATGCAAACTTTTTCTGACTGATTTGCATACCGTCGATATCGGTAAGTAAGTAACGATCTTTACCAAGTATTTTAGCCACCACAAATGGACCACGATACTTTGGTTCTAATTGACAGGATTCACCTGTTGTGGAAGGTTCATTTTGAATTACAACTAAATCATGTTCCTTATAACCAGTGGGCGTTTTATGTTTTTTATCAAAACGCTCTTTCCACAAATTACGTTGTTCTTGAATTGAAGACCAAGCGATGTCACGTTTATCTTGTATAGTTGTTTGTTCATTCTCTTCGTTGACAACTGCAGCAAGTAGTTGATTTCGTAGGTAGATATCGTTTAATTTAAAATCGAATATAAGTTCATTCGGAGTATACCCAGTTGTAGAATTTGTTTGGGAATTTACTGACCATTGTAATTTACCCAAATGGTCGTCCCATTCTTTTGGATTTGAAGACGTAGTACGGAGATATGTTAAAATTAGCTGGTTGGCACGTTCAACCTGTCCATTAGCGCGTGGAGTTCGGACAGCAGTTTTAATATGTACTAAATTGTTGTCAGTGCAATAATTCACGAACTGTTTTGAAGTAAATGCTGAGCCACGGTCGGTGACTATGCGAGCAGGTAACCCAAAATAGCTAGATACCTCGTTCAACGCTTGTATAACCGGTAAAGTTTTAGTACTACGTACCGGTTTCACCACTATGTATTTTGTAAAAGCGTCACTAATCGCAATAATATGTGTATTGCCTCGTTTACTTTTAACAAATGGCCCTAAATGATCAATATGTAAAAGTCGAAATGGAATTGGCTCCACGGGTTCGGTGTATAACACACCTTCTGGTTTTCCACCTTTCGATTTGGAGTAGCAGCATTCCACACAAGATGCCACGTAGTCTTTTACATACTTTCTCATTTTTGGAAACCAGAAATGTTGAAGAATTCGTCTTATGGTTTTCTCGATACCAAAATGACCAAAATCGTCATGACAATAACGAGCTACACGCCATCGTACTGCCTTAGGAACAACAAACAATAAATTACCATCTATGCGCCGATATAGGCGATTTCGCTGAAGACAGTAATCCTTTCGAATCTGTTTTGATTGAGGTGATTCGTTGTCGCCTTTCAACACTGCTATTACATCTCGTATGGAATGGTCTTTTAGTTGCATTGTCAACAACCAATCATCATCAGCATCATCAATACATAGAATTTTGTTCGATGGTGCAGGAGCACGACCCATTGCGTCGACGTGAGCCATTCTAGTCCCAGATCTATGAATTATTTCAGCGTCGTATTCCATTAGACGGACTAACCATCTTGAAATACGTGGTATGGGTGGAGGTTTAGCTTTGAGAGACGAAATCGCAGAACAATCAGTGAAAATTTTAAACGACTTACCTAGTAAGTATATACGGAACCGCTGTAATGCTTCAACAACTGCCAATACTTCGAGTTCATAGCTATGATAACTCGATTCTGCAGGTGTACAGTGACGACTAAATATATAACCGCTTGCCACTTGTCACCTTCACATTTCGCTTGCAACAAAACTGCTGCGATACCTACACTGCTTGCATCAGTGTGTACTTGATGTTGTGCATTAAAATCGTACAAAACTAGCACTGGTGAGTTACAGAGTCTGTCAATTAAAGTGGCAAATGCTCTCTGTTGACACTCGCCCAATTCAAATTTTTCACTACAAGCTTTCGTTGTTAATTTCGTTAACGGTCGTGCAATTAAAGAATAGTTTTCCACGAATTTTCTAAAAAAACCGGTTAACCCGAGGAATCTTCTAATTTCAGTTTGTGTCGTGGGTACTTTAAAATCCTTTATCGCTTGCACTTTTCTTTCACCCGGTTTTATACCATCACGTGATATCTTATGTCCAAGAAAATCAATTTCATCTTTCAAAAATTCGCATTTATCTAAACGTAAAGTTAAACCGTTTTCTTTAACAACACACAAACAATTTTCTAGTTTTCGTATACCCTCTTCTACCGATTGACTTGGAATAATTACATCATCCAAATACGCAATAATGTTCTTCGATTCACACGATTTAATAAGTTTGTTCATAGTTTCTTGAAACACGGCAGGGGCATTCACTAACCCAAACGGCATGCGATTGTATTCGTAGTGACCTTTGGTGGTCACAAATGCAGTGTATTTCTTCGAACACTCACTCACTTCAATTTGGTGATAACCCATTTTAAAATCTAACGTAGTAAATAAGTTATTACCCGACAACTGTGCAAAAAGCTCATCAATAATCGGCATCGGGTACGGCTGTTTTACAGTAATCTTATTCAATTGGCGATAATCAACACACATTCGGAAGTTGTTATCCTTTTTTTCAACGAGCACGATTGGAGACGCGTACGGAGAACTCGACGGACGGATTATTTCGCATTTCAATAAGTCTTCGATAATGTTCTTTACAATAGACCGGCGCGCGAACGGAAGTCGATAGGGTTTCACATTAACAGGTATATCTGACGTTAATAATATATTCAATTTTACTATATTTGTTTTACCTACTGTACCCATTTCGTTGCTAAAACACTGTTTATATTTTTGCAACATCTTGCTCAAGTTACCAAATTCACCATCTTTAAATTTCAATATTTCGTTATTCGGTTTTTCAATAACCCACATTTGATTGCCTTTGAACACGAAATGTTTATCGTTACCATGTATTACGTTGATACCCAGTAGCACCGGATAATCAATCATATTATCGTCTACCACTAACATTTCCGTGTTACATATATTACGGTCTATATTCAACGCAACATTAAGTTTCGAAGTACACTCATATGATGCTCCTCCGAAACCCTTCAATGTTATACAACAATTATCCAATTGTCCAAATTTACACGCCAAAGATTTTCTAATCAACGTACGACAACTACCAGTATCTACGAATGTATTAGTTTCCAAACCATTTACTTCGATTTCTTTAATAGTAAAATCATTCTCAAATTTATTCACGGAATTACAATTTGTTTTTGCTACCGTCGTCTTGCAATTATTCGTGGAATGACCCACCTTCAAACATTTTGTACATCGTTCACGTTTTTGCGGATCTGGACAATCTCGCGAAAGATGTCCGGGCTTATTACAATTATAACAAATAATTTTCTTCGTTTGATTATCTTTCTTTGCACTGGCCTGAGTTGATTCTTCAACGCGCTTTACCGCATTTGATGTTTTCATCTATTATATTTGCAATAATTAATTATCGCCCGTAAAAGTTCATTACACGTATTGTAGTTATTAACCGATACACTTCTCTTTAAATCAACGTCATTCATTCCGTTTAAAATGTATTTTATTAAAGATGCATCGTCAATATTACCGCGCCGACCCGTCGCTAAAACTCTATAATAAAAGGATTCGGCACTTTCACTATAATTTCGCTTCATATTTATTAGTTCAATATGAACATCAGCAGCATTTACAAAACATGGAAATCCATTCAACAATTCATTAGCAAAATGTGACCAATTTAGAAATATTTCTGCCCTGGCATCTATCCACATTTTTGCTACACCCTCAAGTTTTGTTTGCACTGCATACAACAATATTTTATCGTTCCAATTATATACATTTCGTAGTTGTTCGACACGCTTTACAAATTGTTCAGAAGTTAAATTCTTTTTACTCGGGTCGTATGTAGGCAAAATTGCAATAATATCGCGAACATCACCAAAAATCACTGATTTATTTGTATTCGTTTCATTGTTTCAATTTCTATACACTTCGTGTGGCAACATTCGTTCTTCTAATGTTGTCATTCCATTATTTCTTATTTCGTTGCTTCTCGCATTCGTTTGCTGTATTGGATAATCAATCGGTGCTTGATTTCCCCAACAAAAATGTTGACCGTTGCCATTTAAAATTTCGTTTCGACCTAATATGTTAGGCATTCCAACATGTTGCTGCCTGTTCGCGTTGTAGCTATACTGAAGCTCGTTTCTTACTACGTCTTTTCGCTCCCGATCCGCGATGACTGCGCTGTCAGCAGAGAACGTCGGCTGCGACATTATCGTTTGCGTACCCCAATGAACATGTCTGTGATTTTCGCTAGCAGCTGAAATTTGAATCGTAGGCTGGTTTTGAACACCAGGCATAGCGTTGTTTGTGTATGTATGTGCCACGGTTGGTACACTATATACGTTTGTACTTACATTTACTCGACCATTAGCGTCGGCCGATGACATATATATTTTCGCTTGCTCGTGAACGTTGGGCAAAGTGACTGGGAAAACCGGCGCCGCGCCACCATAATACGTTGGCAGCGAGATGCCATCGTTGGTTCCCCAACTACTTTTATATATATCCGTTTGCAAAGGCGCCATAAACGTTGCACCATTTGCCGTTGTGGTAACACACGTATTCGAACTTGAAGGCAACGTCACTGTAACTAGAGACGAGCTACTCAGTGGCCTACCTTCATCATGCGTATGCTGAAAGGAATTTTCTAACTCCTTACTTTCATTAAATACCGCACTATTATTCATAGCACTCGTAAAACGCTCTTCATTAAAATGTTCACACAGCTTTTCTATCAATTGCGCTTTATTACCGGCGGCAGATTAACCTAATTCTCGCAATTTCTGACGCAATTACTCCACTTTTAATTCGCTGAATTTCGGCATATTGTATGTATTAAAAATAATTTTTACATGACGTTACGAATGTATTTTTGTATGCACGAGTGTATGCACAATCTCACTTATGAAAATTGTCAGAAATTATTTTAATACAAAGTTAATAATATAATGTTTTATTCAGTCAGGATTTCAATTACAGTTTTTATTATCAAGAACATTTTGAAAAGACAACCTTGTTACTCTGCGACTACTCGTTTCTCACTCTCTTTTATGACTGTCGAAATGAATAAGTACGTGTCAACATGGTGGGCATTACGGCATTGCCACCTTAATAAAATTATGTGACAATAGTATAAAAGAAAGTCGCTTTTTCTGTCCCTATGTCCCTTTGAATGCTTAAACCTTTAAAAATACGCAACGGATTTTGATGCGCTTTTTTTAATAGATAAAGAGTGATTGAAGAGGAAGTAACGGATGAACATATTTGGCTGAAAATTGGTGGAGGGGTAGCTTATAACCAGGAGACAGACATAGGCTAATTTTATCCCGTTCTGGATAGGGTCTTGAGATCAAAACGTGGACCTGGGTAATACTGGGATATGCTTGTACAATATGGGTATCGAATGTAAGCTGTTTATGAGTACTTTGATACGGGGTATTTTTCGTACTCGCGTGTAACTAGGGTCTCGAGATATAAGCGAAAACGTGGACGCGGGTACCCCCAGAATGTGTTTATAGAATATGGATAACGAATGAAAGCTGTTGATGAGTGCTTTAGTACAGGGTAGTTTTCATACATATTGGTGACTAGGGTCTCGAGATTGAGGCCAAAACGTGGACCCGGGTACCCCTAGAAAGTGTTTATACAATATGGATAACAAATGAAATCTGTTGATGAGTGCTTTAGTACAGGGTAGTTTTCATACCTATTTGTGAAGGGTCTCGAGATATAGGCCAAAACGTGCATCAGGGTAACACTAGGATGTGTTTTTACATTATGGGTATCAAATTCAAGCTGTTGATGGGTGCTTTAGTACAGAGTAATTTTTATACAGCTGGGTGACTAGGGTCTCAAGATATGGGCAAAAACTGGACCCGGATACCCCTAGAATGTGTGTGTAATATGGATATCAAATGAAAGTTGTTAGACAGAAAAAGTTTATTAAAATGTATGGAGGTAGACCAAATTTAGGGCAAAACAACGTCTGACGGGTCTGCTAGTTTGATATATATTTCATTTATGTACGTATTGTAGTTTAGCCCAGCTAAACGCCGTGTTTTAGAATAATCCTATAGATAATATATTTCCGCCCAATGAAATTGAAAAATTTTTGCAAAACTGCATTTCGTGTTTTTGTTATAATGTTTGAAAAGATAATGCTTTACTTTGTTTATTGTTTAAAACTGTTTTCAACCCTCACGGTCACTCGAGAAAACTGGGATTTTTATTGAGAAGAAAGAAGAATCATTTAGCGCTGTTCTCTAGTGTGCCACTTGTTTATTAATATTTTCACACGCAAGATGAGTGCAAAAAAGATAAACGTCCTAATATCAATGAAAAATTACAAAACTTATTGCAAACTATTGACGTAAACAGCAACATTTAATATCCCAATAGATAGCGAGCGGTTTTTCATTTTCTGACTTTTATCACATTTTTACTAGTTACTGCGAAAATCGCAATTTCCACAGCTTTTTTTTTATTTGACTATGTTTATTGATAGCTGGGCTACAAATCAGCATAAAATGTAAGCGTGGGTAAACGTGTGCGACTGTCAAAAGTTTCGATGAACTTTAAAAACATTTTTTTTCACCACATTTCATTTTGCAATTATTTTAAGGTAAACATTAACCTAATATTTAAAACATATTAGTTGTCTCATATTCCTCAAAAACGAGGTTTTCAGAAATATATATAGTACATCATACCTTTTCCTGTAACGTATAACATTAAAATCAATTCTAAAGTGATGCAGGGAACGGGCTTAACATGGACGTACGTCAAAACTACAAAGTTTGTGATGCTGTAAAAAAATCATTTCATAAAACATGTATAATTTTTTGATATTGTAACGGATATTAGCAACACTAAGGGATACTATTATCTCTAAGCCGATACTAAACAGTGACTTGTATGCACATCAACAAATCAATCATTATGTCGCTTTTAAACAATTTGTCCCCTAAGGACAACTGTATCCTTTCAAGTCCTAAATTGGCGGCTTCTTTTTCGAGCCTGATAAAGAATTGTCCTAAGTCAATTTTATCATCTACAATTAGGTTGCTTGTGTTTATAGTGCTACAAATTTTCTTTCCCTTTTTGAAATATAATTTCGGAGGATTGAAAATGAGCCTGACAAGTCTTATTACTTCAAATTTATTTAGCGCTTCATATATTCTGGGTTTCTCTGTGTGACTTTCTTCAGTTTTTACATTTTTTTTGATATCTTTAGCTGATGATCTAGTTGTGACTTTCATTATTTTGCATGCTTCCACTGACATTTCTTTTAAATTTGTAACGTTAATGCGAGACAATACGTCCGCTACATGATTTTCTTTTCCAACAATGTACTCCACTTCGAAATCGTATTCTTCTAACTCAAATCTTACTCTTGTTAACTTAGATGAAGGACTTTTCATCGAGAAAAGGTATGCTAAAGGACGATGGTCGGTTTTAATTAGGAATTTCCTGCCATAAACGTATGGTCTGAAGAAGGTTATGGCCCAATGGATTGCTGCTAATTCTTTTTCTATTGTAGCTTTGTTTGTTTCACCTTTTGTGATTGATCTAGAGGCGTAAGCAATTGGTAATTGTTTGCCATCGTGCTCTTGGCTAAGGACTGCTCCGCAAGCATACCCACTAGCGCCTGTTGTTATGCAGAATTCTTTATTGAAGTCGGGGTATTGCAAAAGTTGTGGGCTGATTAATGCTTCTTTTAAGTAGACGAAAGCTTTTTGACATTCTTCTGTCCAGTCGAAGGAAACATTCTTTTTGCAAAGCCTAGTTAATTTTCTTGAGTACTCTGCGAAATTCGGTACAAATCTTCTGTAATAGTTGCAGAACGCAACGAACCTTTTAACTTCATCTGCTGTTTTTGGTGTTGGGTATTTTTGAACTATTTCAAATTTACTTGGGTCAGGTAGTATTCCCTTGCTTGTGCATTTATGTCCTAAATAAGTTACTGAAAAATAGGCATTTATCTGGATGTAATTTTAAATTATATTTCCTACAAGTCGAGAAAACATTTTTTAAATTTTTCGGCATGTGTTTTTCTGAACACCCTAGTACAACTAAATCATCCATATAGAGAAATGCTTGGGATGGTTTGAGGCCCTCAAATGCCAGTGTCATCATTCTTTGGAATGAATTTGGTACTACTTTTAATCCATAGGGTAGTCTTTTGAATCTATATGTACCATTTTCTGCTGTGAATGAGGTTATATCTCTAGTGTCTGGGTGTAATTCTATTTGATGAAAACCTGACATAAGGTCTAGGCATGAAAAACATTTTGCTCTTCCATGTTGGTCTAAAATATCATCGATTCTCGGAAGTGGGAATTTGTCCGCTGCTAGTTTTTTGTTTACTTGTAGTCAACTACCAGTCTCCATCTCTTTTCTGTATTACCTGGTAGTGATTTTTTAGGTACCAGTAAAATTGGACTGTTGTATTCTGATATTAAAGGTTCTACAATGTCATCTTCAATCAATTTATTAACCTGTTTACTTATTTCTCTTTTTTGTGTCTCGGGTAACCTATAGTTTTTTATGTATACTGGTGTGTCATCTTTCAAGTGTAGTTTTGTTTATAAAAATTATTAGTGGAAATTGGTTCTGTTTCTAGTGCAAAAATGTCTATGAATTCTGTGCATAATGCAGTTAATTGTGAATTGACAAATTTTGGGAAATTTTTGGTTAATCTTTTTAATTTTTCTGTGTCATTACTCTGTTTATTGTGTGTTTTTGTTTTAATTAAATTATAGTCATCTAAGTTTTCAGTATGTATTTTGTAATTTTGAATAGTTGTATTTTTATGTGTGGTGTTAATAATTCTGACGAAAGTTTGATCTTTATTTGTGTTTGTGTTTGCTACAAAAATGCCTTCAGCCAGTTGTTGATGGGGTATGAATATGGATTTATTATCAGTGTTTACTGTTACCTGTCTAATGACTTCAGATCTAGCAGGGATTGTAATTGTGTTAGCAGTTAGGTAATTTGTTAGATACATTGTGATGGTTTGGGGAAAATCATATGGTCTTAGGATTAATTTATCCTCTGTTTTGCCATAATCTAGAATACAATTATATTTTTTTTTATAAAATCCAAACCTATTATTCCATCGCACGGTATTGGAAAGTCGTCTCCTACTACGTGAAATTGTTACGCCAGCCTTAAGGGCAAAACATCACCAGCAACCAAACCATGTGCATTCTGTGCAAAAGTATCTTAATCCCGGTAGCTAGGCGTGTTGCGCAGCATTAGTGGAAGGATGCTGCTATGCGCATGCGGGGGCGTGTTCAAGTTATGAAACGAAAGCACATGCGTGGGTGTGTGCGTGTGGAAAAACGAAAGCAAAATACGTATGTGTGTGTGGTGTTTGAGTGAAATGTAGGGAATTCCGTTTAGATACGGGTATGTGAAGATTTAACCGAAACTCAGAAATTCATTAGAAAAGTTGTCTTAATAGTGCGTGGTCGTGCTGCGGAAAAGTCGCGTGTGAAAGTAGTCAAGTCAAAACAAAAAAAAATTTAAATATATATATTTTTTATGTGAAAAAAAAATACCGATACGGTCGTACCGTTGTAGCGGCTCTTTAAACACTTTATTAAAAAAAACCGCAAACCCACGGAAGAAGAAAAAAAAAACCCTTCAACATCCTGCCACCGGTAAGTGTAACACAGTTATAAAAATTCTTTTTATTTAAAAATTGTTAAATTAAATCCTTTTTGGTTATTCACTTTAAATTTAAATAAAACCTTTTTTTGCATGAATTAAGGACACGCAAATTTCAATCAAGTATAAAAATAAATCGTAAATTTCCATTTTTTTTTGTCTTGGTTTTAAATAGTTTCATAAGAAATTAAATTTGCACTAAAATCAAACGCGCTTTTATATAAACCTTTTTTTTCATCTTTAAATTCCTTTTTTTTTATAAAGTAGATTTTTGTGCATAAAAGAAAGCATGTGTGTAAACCAAAGGTGTTATAAACTAAAAGCAATTTTAAATGGTGAAGAAAAATTAATAAAAATTGTGATGAAATGAAAACGGTGCAACACGTGATTTTAAATAAAATAAATTTTTTGATTAAGAATTGCAAATTATTTAAAATAGAATGTAAAAGCAAATAAAACCTACGTAAGATAAAAATAAAATTAAATGATAAATAAAATAGAAGTGTTTAAAATAAAAATAAAATAAATAAAAATAGAAAAAAAAAAACTAAAAAATAGCATTAAAAATAAGAAAAGAAAAAACTCAGAATTAAACCGAAAATAAAATTTATTTGGAAAAAAAATGCAAATTAAACTAAAAATAAAATTAATATAAAAAGAAAAATAAAATTTATATGAAGTTAAATTTAGTTAAAGTAAAATCAAAATTAAATTAAATTAAAGTTATTTAAAATTAATGCAAAAAGAAATTAAATTAAATTTGCCTAAAATAAAATCTAAATTTAAAAAAACCTAACGTGTTGAAAATTAAATCAAAAAGTAGCCTAAATTAAATTAGTTGGAAATAAAAGCAGTGGTAACCTAAAGTCCGTGATGTGAAATAAAATTCCAAAATTAAATTAAAATAGATTTATTGAAAATAAAAGAAAAATTAAAACGAATAAAAAGTACCTAAATTAAAAACGAAAAGTAAATGGAAATAAAGTTTCTTAAAATAAGATCCAAAATTAATTAGATTAAATTTATTTAAAGTAAAATCAAAAATTAAACTGAATTAAAATAAAATCAATATTAATTTAAAGTAAACTTGCTAAAAGTGAAATCAAAAGTAAATTACACAACACCGATTATTAAATTTGAAATTGAAATGAATAAAAGCTTTTTTTTGAAATGAAATTGGAATTAAACTAAATTAAATTAATTTAAAATAAAACTAAAAATTAAGCCTAAATAAACTTCAGTTAAAATTAAAAGGAAGAAGGTTTAGCCAATATGGAAGTTAACATTTTTTTTTGCATTTGATATACATGTGTACATACCGACATATAGACATATAAGCCAAAGTTCGGTATCGAAGATACTCAACCGAACTTGGGAAAATATGGCTATGTGAGGTATATACATACATATGTACAAAGACACCAGCTGTAAATTTTGATTTTAGTCATTTTGGTTTTTTTTTCGTTTACAGAATTCTCTGGTGGGACGAAGGAAACGGGCCAGAATACTTACCCGCATACATTACCCAGAGCGACCGCAGGAACGGCGGAATATTGGGACCACCGATCAGTAGAGCTCGGAGAAGGGAGAGAGAGAGCGCAAGAGAGAGGATCGGCCAAAGTGACCGAAAGTGGCCGGACGACAGCGACGCCGCCAGCACCCACGCAGCGTCAAGAAGCGACAACAGCAGCAGCAACACAGCGACGTCACCATCGCCGACGCCATCAACATTGAACGCCCAAGGAGGGCATGAAAGGGCATTTGCATACACATTTTTTTTATTGGAATTTTTCTTTTTTTCGTATGGGCTTTTGCACTATTTTGCCTCACCATTTTTCTTTTTGACTATTATTATTAATATTCACTTTGAAATTATCCTGTAATTATTTTTATTAATTTCCGTCAATAGTTTTTTTTTTCATACCATATCTTCACTTATTTTGTTCACTGCAGCATTTCGTATTACTTTTAGCTCGTAGTAATTTTCCGTAGGTTCTCCTAATTAGGGTTATATTCAAGAAACACTAGCACTCGATTCTTTTTGTAATTCCTTTTTTTTTCGTTTTAAACTTTCTAATTTTTTTTGGGTTCCTTTTTTCTATATTTTTTTTTTGTCACTTACAGTTTTCGCGTTTTCCTCTTCGTTTTTAATTTTGTTCAGTTTGCGTGTTTACCCACTCGCCGCCCGCTATCGCGAGTGAGTGATCACGGTGGCATTTAAAAACTTCATTGAACCTTTGCTCAGGCAGTAAAAGGTATTTTTTTATGAGTAGGCAAAGACATATGTATGTAAATTTCCCTTCCTCACAGGTCCCCGCAGCTTGAAGGCGCCTACAATGCTGATGTGCTGAGATCAGGTGAGTGAGAAAATTGATAATACTATTTGTGTTCCATTTCTTTACATATATGTCAATGTCCGATATACCTAATGCCTTAGCCTAGGTCAGGGATTTACTTTTAATTTTTGCTTAACGTTTGAATTTTTGCCACATATATATGAATTCGTTTTTTTTTGTAATTTTAAAGATATCAAAAGACATAGTTAGATACGACACCCATTAGGGTGTGCCTGTTCACGTACACCAGATTATTTTTCTCGTTAACTTCTTTTTGATGAAATATATTTTTCTTGCCTTTTGGTATCAAATACTAAGTTAAAATAATATACGGTTTTTTGCTTGTATATCGGTGGTTAAAGCGATAGCTAACGTTGAATTTTTGATTAGCATATTGTTTTATTCAACTAATTTTCAAATTTTTTTTATTTTTCTTTTATTTCCTTTCCTTTTTTTTTGTATATTTCATATTTTTGGAATTTTTATATTAAGGAATGGTTAGAATGTAAGCTTTTTTATATATTTCCTTTTTTTGTAAGAATATCTGAGGAATCACACTTAGTAGGAGATAGGTCTAACTTTAAATTTTATAAATAAAGATATGCTTATAACGATTTGGAATTTTACGAGTTGAGCTTTTTGTTGATCACTGTAATGGAGGGCTGATTTTAAGATCTTTGGTGTGGGGGTTGCTCTGGGCTTAAGAGGGGACGTAGGGGTGATGGCCTAATAGACTTGTAGACAGACAGACTTGAGTCAGGTTTGGGGGCGCCGTAAAATTAGAGGAGTCAGCACGGCGCCCATGGCTTCGTGTAAGATACGCGAAGAGGGTGGGTAGACTCCACCTGACTAGACAGGCCTCCACCTTTTTCCCCCCCTTTTTTGATTTCCCCCTCCTTTATCTCTCTGCTCCCCTTACGTCTATTGTATCTCTTTCAGCTTTCCCCTTTTCTTTTTAGAACTTGGCATGAACTCTACTTTTTTTTGTTAGTGTAGTTGTTGGTAAGGCTGGTGCGCAAAACCCCACCCCGTCCGACGAGCTAGCAGGGCTTGCCACCATGCCACACGCTACCTCTGTCTTACCACTGAAAGTCAGCTACATAACAAAATTTATGATAAATTAGAAGGTCGTCGCCTTTTAAATCAGCTTTGATTGTGCCTAATGTACTGGTTATACCTTGACCAATGCCCTTTAAGTCTGTTATTTGTTTTGTATTTATTTTTGTATGATTAATTATTTGATTCTTTTTAATAATGGAGATATCAGCTCCTGTGTTTACTAAGAAATTTGAAATTGAGTTATTTAAAGATATTTTTGTAGATATATAACTATTTAAGTGTAGATTTAGAACACATATTTTCCTATCTACTGATTTTGAAGTGGAGTTTCCTGGTTTTCCTGCTGATTACAGCTACGTACATTGCGTGTCTGATTGCGTGTTTGATTATAGGATCTATTTTGGTTTTGCAATCTTACTTGAGGATTATTTTTATTGTTAGTATTCGCTCTAAAGTTATGGTTATATCTTGGCTGTGGTCTAAATCTCCTACCTCGGTAACCTCCATAGCTGTTAACTTCGTAACCTCCACGGAAATTACTTCGGTATTGGTTTTGTTGACGTATATTTAAAATTGTGTTCGAGCTGCCTGTGATTTCCGTGCAGCTGTTTGTGAACTTTGAGATTGCGTCGTTCATTGTTGTGAACGTTCCCGCCTGCATAATCATTTTCACTTTTTCATTGGAGCAGTTCTTACACATAGCTTTGACTGCTGCTTGGGTAGCATATCTCGTTGCCAAGTCTGAGTTTAATCCGTCCGAGATATAGACTCCCTCCAATGACCTAGTTATCTTTTCTATTTCTGCAGTATACTGGTTTGCAGTTTTGTTGCGCTGTTGGATATTTAGTAGTTTTGCTGTCAAAACTTCTACTGATTCGCCTTTTATTGCTGTTCTTAATTTTAATTTTATTTGCTCAATTGTAGTTTCGGTGCTAATAAAATTTCTTGCGGTGCCCTTTAACTTGGTCTTTATCATGGTTATCGCTAAGGCTTCATGATTGTCCTTGATTTGGTCTAGAATATCAAGAGCATCTTAGAAACTATGCAAATTTTCAGGCTTGCCATCGAACTCTGGTAGCACTGACGAGGCAGTTTTGATAAATTCTACTACTGTTTGCGCCATTGTGATGTTTATGAGGGGTATATGTAGTATATGTAGTGGTTTATGTTCTTCCCCTGATGAAGTTTGACTCAATGAGGGTGAAGGGGTACGGTTTATTGAAGGTTCGGTTAGAACGGAGTTAAAGTCAATTTGGAAGCTTTCTTCTATAGTAGTTGGTATGGGGATTTCGATGTTATATCTTGCTAATGAAGATCTAATTTATCCCGCACTGTTGAAAAAATTTGTTGAGCCTCTTTTTTGTGATCGTTAGTAAGTATGTGATTTACTTTACTGATCAACTCTTTTATAACATTTAAGGCTTCTAAAATTATGTTCAAATGTTTTACTATCGCTTCTGCTTTTATGGCAATATTTTCTTTTATGCACTTGTATGATTTATCGGTTTTTAATTTTTCTTCTGTTAATTTATCATGGATTTCTTGCCATGTATTCATTTCTCTTTGAAATTTCCTTTAAACTCTTTCGCTATTTTCCTTACCAACTTCGTATCCTGCGATACCTATTAGTATACAATTTAATATGGTTTTCCACCATGCCATGTTTAAAAATTAGTAAAGAAAATTTGTAACATTTTTTTTTTATTTATTTATCAACGGTCATATGTTTTAATTCTAAAATTGAGTTGCAAAACCGCTACCAAAAAGCTAATGAGACTTTGCAGGAGTTTGGTTCAGATGTTGAAAGGCTGGCACATCTAGCATATGCGGACGCACCCGTGGAATACACCGAGAGAGTAAAAATCCAGAGCTTCATAAATGGCATAGGAGACTTCGAAACGAAATGAGCTACATATGCGAATCCAAAGTTAACATTTGTTGAAACGGTATCCCATGCACTAACTCAGGAAAATGCCTCAATTTTGAGTAAGCCCGAATACAAAACTCATCGCGTGGAAGTGGAAAGGCCAGACTGGGTAGATACAATTTTGGAAGGATTAAAAGGAAAGCTGCAGAAAAACGATGGTGCCGTCAAATGCTTAAAGTGTGTAAAGCCAGGGCACATTGCATGTTATTGCAGTACCAACCCTAATAGTTCCAACCATGTGGGTGGCCGTAAACGCAGAGTTGAAGGAGATGAGAAAATCTCCAAATCTACTCAATCGTTAAACTAAAGCGAGTCAGCCGCAAGGGGCGACAGCTGGCTCCCGCAATTGAATGCCCCATAATCTCTATCTCGAAAACCGGAAGAGGGTCGAGCAATCTTACTGTCGGAGGACATGTGGATGGAAAGGAACGTTTACTGAATGTAAATGCGGGCGCATCTCATTCCATTATTCGATCGGATTTAGTCAACAAATATATAAGACCATTGCATGGAGCAAGATAGCGTACAGCCACTGGAGAGAACACCCAGGTAATTGGAGAAGTAGCATGTAAAGTAGCAATTGGGAACGTCACGGTAGTACACAATTTTATAGTGGCAGAGATTGTTGATGAAATCATAATTCGAGTGGACTTTTTAATCGACCAAGGCATCGATATGCAAAGCAAGACGATGAGATATAAGAACATGGAGGTGCCACTTAATTTCGGCCACGAGAGAGGCTACAGCGGTAAACGAGTGCTGGTGGAAGAGTGTCAGCAAATACCACCATCAGAAGCAGTCATCTGGGCAAAGGTTGATGGAGATTGTGGGACGAACAAATTGTGAGTTGTCGAAGCAGCAAACAAATCAACACCGAACATACTTGTAGGAAAAACCTTGGCTATGACAAAACAAGATGGACGTATTCCGGTGAGAGTATTCAATGAGTTCAAGTCACCACTCAAACTGACAAAAGGAGCTATATTGGGCAGATGCCAAAAGGCTGAAGTAGTTATTAACTGTGAACAGCTCCAGGAACACGTTTCAACTAGCAAGACTGATCTTTCAAATGACATCACGGCACGGACGGAGGGGCTAGAAAAAATTATCAGAGTAAGGCAAAGCAACTGCTCCTAAAGTACACAAACATATTTGAACAGGATGGTTCCAAACCAGGTCGCCCCAATGTTATTAAACATCAAATTGACACTGGAGACGCGAGGCCGATTAGAGAATTTAAAATAAGAATGCTAATAATTTAGGAAGTGCCATTTATGCGGCACCAAGATTAAGTTCTCTTTATTCATAACATTTCGGCTTATTTATACTAAAATATTCTAAACAGTTGGCGGCCACCGTGGTGTGATGGTAGCGTGCTCCGCCTATCACACCGTATGCCCTGGGTTCAACTCCCGGGCAAAGCAACATCAAAATTTTAGAAATAAGATTTTTCAATTAGAAGAAAATTTTTCTAAGCGGGGTCGCCCCTCGGCAGTGTCTGGCAAGCGCTCCGATTGTATTTCTGCCATGAAAAGCTCTCAGTGAAAACTCATCTGCCTTGCAGATGCCGTTCGGAGTCGGCATAAAACATGTAGGTCCCGTCCGGCCAATTTGTAGGGAAAAATCAAGAGGAGCACGACGCAAATTGGAAGAGAAGCTCGGCCTAAGATCTCTTCGGAGGTTATCGCGCCTTACATTTATTTATTTATTTATTCTAAACAGATTCTTATCTACCAAAGTTCCTATATACTAAACATAGGTAAATACATATTGCATGAGCGATGTAACCGCTTGTACATAGCAACCGCTCGCACGGTCGCTGGTGCATAAGCGTGGCTCATATATCGCACCCTTTTTGCTTGCTTGCTTGCCCGTGGGAACGTTATTATGTTGGCGTTGCTTAAAATAAACACATTCACACATTCACATTCACACCTACGCAGCGTGAAAAACGTTTAGAAGGGATGCAAAATATATGTATGATACACCACAAATTTTTAGAGGATGAATTTACATTGAGTGTGGATGCATTCTATTTCAATTAAATTTATGACAGAGTCTCAAGTGGTTTGCTTATTAATAAGTGGTTTTGATTTTGTAAATTATTTTATTTTTTTTTTTATTTTAATTGTTTTACTTGTGCGGTATATTTGTGTCAGTGTGAAGTTAAGACTTTACATTTTTTTTTTGTTCTTTTAGGTAATTACTTATGTTACAAAATTTTGTTTTGTTTACTAGATTTTCAATTTGGCTATTAGATAATTAATGTCATTCAGAATTTTTGTTTGTTTTTATTATTGTATTTTTCTTTTGCATGCAATAAAAATTTTCTTTGTGTTTAGAAAATTGAAGTGTTCTTATTCTGCGAGTTTAGGCCTATTTTTACGTACTATGATTTTTTTATTTTTATTGCTTAGAGGATAATTTATGCGTTCTAAGTTTCTATTTTCTACATTATAGGGAATTAATGTGAAGTTATTTTTCTTATCGATATTTTCTACCTTATAGGGCACCTTATACCTACTGCTTAACTTTTGGCCTGCTTCATCTCTGACTAATACTAAATCTCCTAAATTTATTTCTCTATATTGTATTTTCCTATCATAACTAATTTTTTGTTTTTCCTTAGCCTCTTTTACTAATTTATAAGCTCTATCTTGCGCTATTTGTAACCTATATTTAATTTCTTTGTCGTAAGCCTCATAATTGTACTGTATTTTCTTGTAAAATTCGTAAGTCTGGGGTTTTTTACCAAAGACTAATTCGTATGGACATTAATTATGAACTGTAGATGGCGTTGTGTTATCACAATACGAAAAATATTTAAGGTATTCATCCCAATCGTTTTTGTCATTGAATGTTCTATGACTACGTTCAACTGTGCCTAAAGTTTGATGGTGGTAAGGTATTGAAGATTTATGGTGTATTTTTAGAAGCTTGCATAATTCCTCAAATAAGCTATTTTTATATTCGCTTCCCATATCTGTTATAATTGTCTTCATGCAACCATAAACTAGGGTAAAATTTTCAAATATCGTTTTGGCTATTGTTTTTGCATGTTTGCTGAGTATTGGTATTGCAACTAAATACTTAGTCAGGTCACATACTATAGTAACTGCATATTCATTTCCATTTTCCGACTTGGGAAGAGGACCAATCGTATCTATTTGTACTATGTCGAACGCTTTTTTGGGCGTTTCGGTTATAATCAGAGGCTCTTTCAAGTTTTTAATTATTTTATTTTTATTACAATGAACGCATTTTTTGATATATTTTCTGATACCGTTTTTCATTCCTTTCCAGTAGTATTTTTGTTTTATTTTATTTGTCATGCGATTTATTCCTGGGTGGCCACCAAAAACAGGATCGTCATGAAATTTCTGAAGAATTTCTTTAATTTCTTCGTTATTTGTCACATGCATAAGTTCTGGAGTTAATGCTATAATTAAATTTTTGAGAACTTTGGTACCAATTTCTTTAAATGTGTCTACCCGGGTATAATTATTTTTAAACTGTTTGTCTCCTAAGGACAACTGTATTTTTCCAATTCCTAAATTGCCGGCTTCTTCCATAATACTGTTTCCACACAGACGGCTTATTGAATAAAAAATGCAGTTTTCTACATTAAGACGCTTATTGAGCTCAATCTTCCCTACAAAATTTTAATCTATAATTATTTCATTAGTAGCTAATCGAATGCCTAATGAAGTCAAAAGCACAATGCAACTCTGTTGGGAGCGTTCAGTTCCTTAGTTTTTGGTGTGTTCAGTGCTTAAAAATGTCACTTGTCAAAGTAAATGTAATTTTCTGCATGGCGGAACGATACAAGGTGGTCGCATCGAACAGCTGATTAAAACCTTTTTTTATTTGATTTGATACATCAACTTCCGGCGCTGTACGATTTTGACATTTGTCCATCGAATTTACAAAAACAAGGTACATGGAATTCTTATTTATGTATGTAGGTATGTCACCGTGCTGCCACCTTGTATCGTTCCGCCATGATTGTCTGTCATATAGCATTGTCATTTTATTCGCTTGACATTTCATCCTTCATACTAATCGAGCAGTTACTTCTGTGTGAAAGCAAAAAATTTACGATTTCATTAGAAGGTGAAATGAGATCATTAAGTTTCTGTGTGAAAACAGTATAAGCTTGGCTAAGAATTGACCTACGTCAATCTTCGCCTCAACAATTAGGTTTTTATACCTTTCATGAAAATGAAATGGCATATTAATTTCGTCACGAAACCCAAAATTGTAAGTCCTTAAAGGAAAAAAGATAGACCCGATCACGATGAAGAGCTGAGTTGATTTAGCCATGTCCGTCTGTCTGTTTTTATGCAAACTAATCCCTCAATTTTTGAGATATCTTGATAAAATTTGGTGAGCGGGTGAATTTGGGTGTCCGATTAGACATTTGTCGGAACCGCCCGGATCGGACCACTATAGCATATATCCTCCATACAACCGATTTTTCAGAAAAAAAGGATTTTTGTCATATCTTACTCAATTTAACAGATTGAAGCTTCAAACTTCACCATATAATTTCGTATATTGCACATATTGTTGCCTGAAAAAACTGATGAGATCGGTTGTATATATAGTATATATCCCCCACAACAAATTGTTCAGATAAGAAACTTTTCGTAATTACTGCCCTATTTTAAGAGCTAGAGGCTTCAAATTTCACCGAATGCTTACGTATATAGCATATATTGTTGTCCAAAAAAACCCTTAAAAATCAAGGTCAAAAAAAGTAAAAAAAAAATAAAATTTCGCAGGCTCGAAAATTATTTGTTTGGGTATGCGTAGTGAAACTTTTTTCCTGACCCCAAATCCTATCGAAAAATCGATGGCGCGATATCGGTTAATAAATCGACCCATTCTAATATATATATTCTAAGTATTACATTTAGATACAATATACAATGAAAAATAATGGAATAAAAACAATTATATATGTTTTCAAAGGCCACTTTTTACCGTTATGGTTTTCAGCATAGTTAAAAAAGATCTCTCTACAGTCCACATGCTCTACTATATAGTTGGTAAAAGTAATGTTTCTCTCAATACCTTGCTATATATCGTTCTATGTTGTTTGGTAAGACGTTGGTCAAAGAGAAAAGCATAATACAGAGGATTCAACCGATGTGTAAGTTGGTGTCAGACAGTGAATAGGAAATACGCTCACATCATGCTTTTTGGTTCCTTCTCTTTGTTCTCTACGTTGCTTTATTCCGGCGGCCACCGTGGTGTGATGGTAGCGTGCTCCGCCTATCACACCGTATGCCCTGGGTTCAACTCCCGGGCAAAGCAACATCAAAAAAAATTTTAGAAATAAGGTTTTTCAATTAGAAGACAATTTTTCTAAGCGGGGTCGCCCCTCGGCGGTGTTTGGCAAGCGCTCCGGGTGTATTTCTGCCATGAAAAGCTCTCAGTGAAAACTCATCTGCCTTGCAGATGCCGTTCGGAGTCGGCATAAAGCATGTAGGTCCCGTCCGGCCAATTTGTAGGGAAAATCAAGAGGAGCACGACGCAAATTGGAAGAGAAGCTCGGCCTTAGATCTCTTCGGAGGTTATAGCGCCTTACATTTATTTATTTATTTTTTTTTTTTATTAACGAAGTATATGTAGATGAAGAATGTGCTTTATATATAAGAGGAGTAGATACAAGTAAAAAATATAGGTGCTTATTTTCAGCGGGCGTATAACCCTGCTACTTTATCTATTAAAAATTGAAACGATCAAAAGGCCAGGCTAAACTAAGCCGACCTTAACTGCAGCTTAAATTCACAAAGAAAATTTAAGCAAAAATTTTGCCTTCAATGTGGCTAATTAGAAATAGTTGTCTTAAAGAAAAATTTGATAAATACTTAGCGTTATAAAGTTCGATCTAAATATATTGAAAATTACCTTAGTAGTATGGTTTCATTTGACTTGAAAAAAGTTTCATTTGAAATGAAAAAAGTTTCATTTAAAATGAAAAAAGTTTCACTTAAAATGAAAAAAGTTTCATTTGTTTGGTTTTTGCCTCTTTTTTATGGTTAGAAGCTTCAAAATTCATCAAATAGTTACGTTTACGTTATATGTTTTTGAAATACGTGATTCGTAGTCATAGTTTTTACATGCAGATCACAAAAAACGTGAAGCTTTGCATCCCCACACCTAGTACCTACCTATTTTTATACTCAGTTGAGCAGGGCTCACAGAGTATATTAACTTTGATTGCATAACGGTTGGTTGTACAGGTATAAGGGAATCGAGATAGATATAGACTTCCATATATCAAAATCATCAGTATCGAAAAAAAATTCGATTGAGCCATGTCCGTCCGTCCGTCTGTCCGTTAACACGATAACTTGAGTAAATTTTGAGGTATCTTGATGAAATTTGGTATGTAGGTTCCTGGGCACTCATCTCAGATCGCTATTTAAAATGAACGATATCGGAAAATAACCACGCCCACTTTTTCGATATCGAAAATTTCGAAAAATCGAAAAAGTGCGATAATTCATTACCAAATACGCATTAAGCGATGAAACTTGGTAGGTGAGTTGAGCTTATGACGCAGAATATAAAACTAGTAAAATTTTGGACAATGGGCGTGGCACCGCCCACTTTTAAATGAAGGTAATTTAGAAGTTTTGCAAGCTGTAATTTGGCAGTCGTTGAAGATAGCATGATGAAATTTGGCAGGAACGTTACTCTTATTATTTTATGTTTGCTTAATAAAAATTAGCAAAATCGTAGAACGACCACGCCCACTTTTTAAAAAAAAATTTTTTTTAATTCAAATTTTAAAAGAAAAGTTAATATCTTTACAGCATATAAGTAAATTATGCCAACATTCAACTCCAGTAATGATATGGTGCAACAAAATACAAAAATAAAAGAAAATTTCAAAACGGGCGTGGCTGCGCCCTTTTTCATTTAATTTGTCTAGAATGCTTTTAATGCCATAAGTCGAACAAAAATTAACCAATCTTTGTGAAATTTGGTAGAGGCTTAGCTCCGAGGACGATAACTGTTTTCTGTGAAAAAGGGCGAAATCGGTTGAAGCCACGCCCAGTTTTTATACACAGTCGATCGTCTGTCCTTCCGCTCGGCCGTTAACACGATAAATTGAGCAAAAATCGATATATCTTTACTAAACTCAGTTCACGTACTTATCTGAACTCACTTTGTATTGGTGTAAAAAATGGCCGAAATCCGACTATGACCACGCACACTTTTTCGATATCGAAAATTACGAAAAATGAAAAAAATGCCATAATTATATACCAAATACAAAAAAAGAAATGAAACATGGTAATTTTATTGCTCTATTGACGCAAAATATAACTTTAGAAAAAAACTTGGTAAAATGGGTGTGACACCTACCATATTAAGTAGAAGAAAATGAAAAAGTTCCGCAGGGCGAAATAAAAAACCCTTAAAATCTTGGCAGGTATTACATATATAAATAAATTAGCGGTATCCAACAGATGATGTTCTGGGTCACCCTGGTCCACATTTTGGTCGCGATCTGGAAAAAGCCTTCACATATACAACTACCACCACTCCCTTTTAAAACTCTCATTAATACCTTTAATTTGATACCCATATCGTACAAACACATTCTAGAGTCACCCCTGGTCCACCTTTATGGCGGTATTTCGAAACGGCGTCCACCTATAGAACTAAGGCCCAATCCCTTTTAAAATACTCATTAACACCTTTCTTTAGATACCCATATTGTACAAACAAATTCTAGGGTCACCCCTGGTCTACCTTTATGGCGATATCTCGAAACGGCGTCCACCTATGGAACTAAGGATTACTCCCTTTTAAAATACTCATTAACACCTTTATTTTAATACCTATATTGTACAAACAAATTCTAGGGTCACCCCTGGTCCACCTTTATGGCGGTATCTCGAAACGGCGTCCACCTATGGAACTAAGGATTACTCCCTTTTAAAATACTCATTAACACCTTTCATTTGATACCCATATCGTACAAACGCATTCTAGAGTCAACCCTGATCCACCTTTATGGCTATATTCCTAAATGGCGTCCACCTATAGAACTATGGCCCACTCCCTCATAAAATACTCTTTAACACCTTTCATTTAATACCCATATCGTACAAACGCATTCTAGAGTCACCCCTATTCCACCTTTATAGCGATATCTCGAAAAGGCGACCACCTATACAACAACCACCACTCCCTTTTAAAACCCTCATTAATACCTTTAATTTGATACCCATATCGTACAAACACATTCTAGAGTCACCCCCGCTCCACCTTTATGGCGATATTTCGAAACGGCGTCCACGTATAGAACTAAGGCCCACTCCCTTTTAAAATACTCATTAACACCATTCGTTTGATGCCCATATTGTACAAACAAATTCTAGGGTATCCCCTGGTCCACCTTTGTAGCGATATCTCGAAACGGCGTCCACCTATGGAACTAAGGATTACTCCCTTTTAAAATACTCATTAATACCTTTAATTTGATACCCATATTGTACAAACAAATTCTAGGGTCACCCCTGGTCCACCTTTATGGTGATATCTCGAAACTGCGTCCACCTATGGAACTAAGGATTACTCCCTTTTAAAATACTCATTAACACCTTTCATTTGATACCCATATCGTACAAACGCATTCTAGAGTCACCCCTGGTCCACCTTTATGGCGATATCTCGAAAAGGCGATCACCTATACAACTACCACCACTCCCTTTTAAAACCCTCCTTAATACCTTTAATTTGATACCCATATCGTACAAACAAATTCTAGGGTCGCCACTGGTCCACCTTTATGGCGATATCTCGAAACGGCGTCCACCTATGGAACTAAGGATTACTCCCTTTTAAAATACTTATTAACACCTTTCTTTTGATACCCATATTGTACAAACAAATTCTAGGGTCACCCCTGGTCCACCTTTATGGCGGTATCCACCCCTTTTAAACCCCTCATTAATACCTTTAATTTGATACCCATATCGTACAAACAAATTCTAGGGTCACACCTGGTACACCTTTATGGCGATATCTCGAAACGGTGTCCACCTCTGGAACTAAGCATCACTCCCTTTTAAAATACTCATTAACACCTTTCTTTTGATACCCATATTATACAAACAAATTCTAGGGTCACCCCTGGTCCACCTTTATGGCGATATCTCGAAACGGCGTCCACCTATGGAAATAAGGATTACTCCTTTTTAAAATACTCATTAACATTTTCGTTTGATACCCATAATGTACAAACGCATTCTAGGGTCACACCTGGTCCACCTTTATGGCGATATCTCGAAACGGCGTCCACCTGTGGAACTAAGCATCACTCCCTTTTAAAATACTCATTAACACCTTTCTTTTGATACCAATATTGTACAAACAAATTCTAGGGTCACACCTGGTCCACCTTTGTGGCGATATCTCGAAACGGCGTCTACCTGTGGAACTAAGGATTACTCCCTTTTAAAATAATCATTAACACCTTTCTTTTGATACCCATATTGTACAAACAAATTCTAGGGTCACCTCTGGTCCACCTTTATGGCGATATCTCGAAACGGCGTCCACCTATGGAACTAAGGATTACTCCGTTTTAAAATACTCATTAGCACCTTTCATTTGATACCCACATCGTACAAACGCATTCTAGAGTCACCCCTGGTCCACCTTTATGGCGATATCCCGAAAAGGCGACCACCTATACAACTACCACCACTCCCTTTTAAAACCCTCCTTAATACCTTTAATTTGATACCCATATCGTACAAACAAATTCTAGGGTCGCCCCTGGTCCACCTTTATGGCGATATCTCGAAACGGCGTCCACCTATGGAACTAAGGATTACTCCCTTTAAAAAAACCCATTAACACCTTTCTTTTGATACCCATATTGTACAAACAAATTCTAGGGTCACCCCTGGTCCACCTTTATGGCGGTATCTCGAAACGGCGTCCACCTATGGAACTAAGGATATATCCCTTTTAAAATACTCATTAACATCTTTCATTTGATACCCATATCGTACAAACGCATTCAAGAGTCAACCCTGATCCACCTTTATGGCTATATCCCTAAATAGCGTCCACCTATAGAACTATGGCCCACTCCCTCATAAAATACTCTTTAAGACTTTTCATTTGAAGCCTGATCCACCTTTATGGCGATATCCCTAAATGGCGTCCACCTATAGAACTATGGCCCACTCCTTCATAAAATACTCTTTAATGCCTTTCATTTGATACACATGTCATACAAACACATTCCAGGGTTTCCCTCGGTTCATTTTCCTACATGGTTATTTTCCCTTATGTTGTCACCATAGCTCTCAACTGAGTATGTAATGTTCGGTTACACCTGAACTTAACCTTCCTTACTTGTTTTTATATATTTTCTATCTAGCCTGTATTTATTTGTTCTTTTTGTTCATACTTTACCCCCATATTTTATTCGTTAAGTATATACTATATTTTGTTTGAGTTGCATAGCAGTGTAAATTTAATGTTTCTTTTTTTTTAAGTCTTCTTAATGACTATGTCCTCTTCTAATGTTATGAGTTCCAAAGACTCTACTTATAATATGTTGCGTGTCCTTGGCAAGCAAGCAAGCGGGCTTAATATAATTCATATAAATACTCAAAGTTTATTTAAAAAGATTGACGAAATTATATACCTTTTTGAAGATTCGGCAATCGACGTTCTTTGTGTTTCTGAGACGTGATTTACCTCACGCCATAGTAACAGTTTGGTGAAAGTAAATGGTTACAAACTTTACAGAGCTGGTCGATATGGTCATGGTGGTGGTGTTGCGATTTATGTGAAGGAAAGCTTGTCCTGTGGATTAAGTTGTGTTTCTAGTGAAGGTGATCCTGTTGAAAATGTGTTTGTTGAAATAGTTTCTAATCATGATAAGCTTCTTATTGGATGTGTGTACCGACCCAATCGGCAGGTGAATTTTGTAGATTTCACCGAATTCGTTCAATCACTACTAGGCAACTACAGTAATATCATAATTGCCGGTGATTTCAACAGCAATTTTCTTGAGGATAACAGTTTAAAACTAAGTATGGAATCTCTTGGACTATATCCGACAAAAACCTCTTCTCCTACTCACTTCACTCGTACAAATAGCACTCTCCTTGATTTATTCTTTGTCAGTGACCTTCAAAAAACCCTCCACTATAACCAATTGTCTGCTTCAAGTTTCTCAAAGCATGATTTCATTTTCATGATTTACGACTTCCAGTCCCTTCCTTTATGGCGATATCCCTAAATGGCGTCCACCTATAGAACTAGGGCCCACTCCTTCATAAAATACTCTTTAATGCCTTTCATTTGATACACATGTCATACAAACACATTCCAGGGTTTCCCTCGGTTCATTTTCCTACATGGTTATTTTCCCTTATGTTGTCACCATAGCTCTCAACTGAGTATGTAATGTTCGGTTACACCCGAACTTAACCTTCCTTACTTGGCTATTTATAAACCACTTCCCCCAATAACAAAATTGCACACACAACTTGTTCCGAATAACTATCGGCAACTTTTTACGAAATTTGTTTGCCATACATATATGTACGTAAATATGTGAATAACTAAATACACATGCTTGTTACATATATATTTGCTACATACATATTCACACATGCGGCGTTAGTAGATGCTCTAGCAAAAAAAAAAAAAACGACACTTCACCGTTTGTTAAACCACGTTGCCGTCGGTTCGAAAAACTTTATTTTACTCAAGTGAATTGTTTATTAATAAGTGGTGTTGTGGTTTTGTAAATAATGATTTATTTTTATACTCAGTTGAGCAGAGCTCACAGAGTATATTAAGTTTGATTGGATAACGGTTGGTTGTACATATATAAAGGAATCGAGATAGATATAGACTTCCATATATCAAAATAATCAGGATCGAAAAAAAATTTGATTGAGCCATGTCCGTCCGTCCGTCCGTCCGTTAACACGATAACTTGAGTAAATTTTGAGGTATCTTAATGAAATTTGGTATGTAGGTTCCTGAGCACTCATCTCAGATCGCTATTTAAAATGAACGATATCGGACTATAACCACGCCCACTTTTTCGATATCGAAAATTTCGAAAAACCGAAAAAATGCGATAATTCATTGCCAAAAGCGGTTAAAGCGATGAAACTTGGTAGATGGAATGAAGTTATGACGCAGAATAGAAAACTAGTAAGATTTTGGACAATGGGCGTGGCACCGCCCACTTTTACAAGAAGGTAATTTAAAAGTTTTGCAAGCTGTAATTTGGCAGTCGTTGAAGATATCATGATGAAATTTAGCAGGAACGTTACTACTATTACTATATATGTGCTAAATAAAAATTAGCAAAATTGGATGAAGAACACGCCCACTTTTTAAAAAAAAATTTTTTTAAATTCAAATTTTAACAAAAAAGTTAATATCTTTACTGTATATAAGTAAATTAAGTCAAAATTCAACTCCAGTAATGATATGATGCAACAAAATCCAAAAATAAAAGAAAATTTCAAAATGGGCGTGGATCCGCCCATTTTCATTTAGTTTGTCTAGAATACTTTTAATGCCATAAGTCGAACAAAAATTTACCAATCCTTCTCACATTTGGTAGGAGCATAGATTCTGTGACGATAACTGTTCTCTGTGAAAATGGGCGAAATCGGTGGAAGCCACGCCCAGTTTTTATACACAGTCCACAGTCTGTCCTTCCGCTCGGCCGTTAACACAATAACTTGAGCAAAAACCGATATATCTTTACTAAACTTAGCCCACGTACTTATCTGAACTCACTTTATCTTGGTATAAAAAATGGCCGAAATCCGACCATAACCACGCCCACTTTATCGATATCGAAAATTACGAAAAATGAAAAAAATGCCATAATTCTATACCAACTACGAAAAAAGGGATGAAACATGGTAACTGGATTGGTTTATTGACGCAAAATATAACTTTGGAAAAAACTTTGTAAAATGGGTGTGACACCTACCATATTAAGTAGAAGAAAATGAAAAAGTTCTAAAAGGCGAAATCAACAGCCCTTGGAATCTTGGCAGGAATACTGTTAGTGGTATTGCATATATAAATAAATTAGCAGTACCCGACAGATGATTTTCTGGATCACCTGGTCCACATTTTGGTCGATATCGCGAGAACGCCTTCACATATACATCTAAGGGCCACTCGCTTTTAAAACCCTCATTAATACTTTTAATTTGATATCCATATCGTACAAACACATTCTAGAATCACCCTGGCCCACCCTAATGGCGATATCTCGAAAAGGCGTCCACCTATAGACCTAATGCCCACTCCCTCTTAAAATGCTCAGTAACACCTTTCGTTTGATACCCATATCGTACAAACATTCTAGAGTCACCCCTGGCCCACCCTAATGGCGATATCTCGAAAAGGCGACCACCTATATACCTAATGTCCACTCCCTCTTAAAATGCTCAGTAACACCTTTCGTTTGATACCCATATCGTACAAACATTCTAGAGTCACCCCTGGCCCACCCTAATGGCGATATCTCGAAAAGGCGTCCACCTATAGACCTAATGCCCACTCCCTCTTAAAATGCTCAGTAACACCTTTCGTTTGATACCCATATCGTACAAACATTCTAGAGTCACCCCTGGCCCACCCTAATGGCGATATCTCGAAAAGGCGTCCACATATAGACCTAATGCCCACTCCCTCTTAAAATGCTCAGTAACACCTTTCGTTTGATACCCATATCGTACAAACATTGTAGAGTCACCCTTGGTCCACCTTTATGGAGATATCTCGAAAAGGCGTCCACCTATAGAACTAAGGATTACTCCCTTTTAAAATACTCTTTACCACCTTTCATTTGATACCCATATCGTACAAACACATTCTAGAGTCACCCTGGCCCACCCTAATGGCGATATCTCGAAAAGGCGTCCACCTATAGACCTAATGCCCACTCCCTCTTAAAATGCTCAGTAACACCTTTCGTTTGATACCCATATCGTACAAACATTCTAGAGTCACCCCTGGCCCACCCTAATGGCGATATCTCGAAAAAGCGTCCACCTATAGACCTAATGCCCACTCCCTCTTAAAATGCTCAGTAACGCCTTTCGTTTGATATCCATATCGTACAAACATTCTAGAGTCACCCTTGGTCCACGTTTATGGCGATATCTCGAAAAGGCGTCCACCTATAGAACTAAGGATTACTCCCTTTTAAAATACTCATTACCACCTTTCATTTGATACCCATATCGTACAAAAACATTCTGGAGTCACCCCTTTCCCACCCTAATGGCGATATCTCGAAAAGGCGTCCACCTATAGACCTAATGCCCACTCCCTCTTAAAATGCTCAGTAACACCTTTCGTTTGATACCCATATCGTACAAACATTCTAGAGTCACCCCTGGCTCACCCTAATGGCGATATCTCGAAAAGGCGTCCACCTATAGACCTAATGCCCACTCCATCTTAAAATGATCAGTAACACCTTTCGTTTGATACCCATATCGTACAAACACAATCTAGAGTCACCCCTGGCCCACCCTAATGACGATACCTCGAAAAGGCGTCCACCTATAGACCTCATGCCCACTTCCTCTTAAAATGCTCAGTAGCACCTTTCGTTTGATACCCATATCGTACAAACATTCTAGAGTCACCATTGGTCCACCTTTATGGCGATATCTCGAAAAGGCGTCCACCTATAGAACTAAGGATTACTCCCTTTTAAAATACTCATTACCATCTTTCATTTGATACCCATATCATACAAACACATTCTGGAGTCACCCCTGGCCCACCCTAATGGCGACATTTCGAAAAGGCGTGCACCTATAGACCTAATGCCCACTCCCTCTTAAAATGCTCAGTAACACCTTTCATTTGATTCCCATATCGTACGACTAGAGACACCCCTGGTCCACCTTTATGGCGATATCTCGAAACGGCGTCCACCTATGGAACTAAGGATCACTGCTTTTCAAAATATTCATTAACAGCTTTCATTTGATACCCATATCGTACAAACATATTCTAGAGTCACCCCTGGTCCACCTTTATGGCGATTTCTCGAAAAGGCGTTCACCTATAGAACTAAATCCCATTCCCTTTTAAAGTACTCATTATCACCTTTCATTTGATACCCATATCGTACAAACACATTCTAGAGTCAGCCCTGGTCCACCTTTATGGCGATATCCCTAAATGGCGTCCATCCATAGAACTATGGCCTACTCTCTCTTAAAATACTCTTTAATACCTTCCATTTGATACACATGTCATACAACCACATTCCAGGGTTACCCTAGGTTCATTTTCCTACATGGTGATTTTCCTTATCTTGTCTCCATAGCTCTCAACTGAGTATGTAATGTTCGGTTACACCCGAACTTAGCCTTCCTTACTTGTTTTCATTTTAATTGTTTTACTAGTGCGGTATTTTTTTCAGTGTGACGTGCTTGAATTTATGCTTTTTTTTCTTTTTGTTCTTTGGTTTAGGTAATTACTTATGTTACAAATTTTTTGTTTTGTTTACTATATTTTCAATGGGGCTATTAGATGATTTATGTTATTCAGAATTTTTGTTTGTTTTATTATTGTATTTTTCTTTTGCATACGATAAAAATTTTCTTTGTGTTTACAAAATTGAAGTGTTCTTATTCTATGAGCTTAAGCCTATTTTTATGTACTATGATTTTATTATTTTTATTGCTTAGAGGATAATTAATATTCTGTTTATGTTTTCTACTTTTCTAATTTCTACATTATAGGGAATTAATGTAAAATTATTTTTCTTATTAATATTTTCTACCTTATAGGGGATTAATGTAAAGTTATTGTTTTTATCGATGTTTACTACTCTAAAGGGCCTTTTATGGCTACTATCTAAGTTATGACCTGCTTCATCTCTGACTAATACTAAATCTCCTAAATTTATTTCTTTATATTGTGTTTCCTATCATAACTAATTTTTTGTTTTTCCTTAGCCTCTTTTACAAATTTATAAGCTCCATCTTGCCCTATTTGTAGCCTATATTTAATTTCTTTGTCGTAAGCTTGGGCTTACCGTATTTTCTTGTAAAAATTCGTAAGTCAGGGGTTTTTTACCAAATATTAATTCGTATGGGCAATAATTATGAACTGTAGATGGCGTTGTGTTATAACAATACCAAAAATATTTAAGGTATTCATCCCAACCGTTTTTGTCAACGGATATGTAGGACGGTACATATTCATTGAATGTTCTACGACTACGTTCAACTGTGCCTAAAGCTTGATGGTGGTAAGGTATTGAAATTTTATGGTATATTTTTAGGAGCTTGCATAATTCCTCAAATAAGCCTATGTCGAACGCTTTTTTGGGCGTTTCGGTTATAATCAGAGGCTCTTTCAAGTTTTTAATTATTTATTTTTATTACAATGAACGCATTTTTTGATATATTTTATGATACCGTTTTTCATTCCTTTCCAGTAGTATTTTTGTTTTATTTCATTTGTCATGCGATTTATTCCTGGGTGGCCACCAAAAACAGGATCTTCATGAAATTTGTGAAGAATTTCTTTAATTTCTTCGTTATTTGTCACATGCATAACTTCTGGAGTTAATGCTATAATTAAATTTTTGAGAACTTTGGTACCAATTTCTTTAAATGTGTCTACCCGGGTATAATTATTTTTAAACTGTTTGACTCCTAAGGACAACTGTATTTTTCCAATTCCTAAATTGCCGGTTTCTTCCATAATACTGTTTTCACACAGACGGCTTATTGAATAAAAAAGGCAGTTTTCTACATTAAGACGCTTATTGAGCTCAATCTTCCCTACAAAATTCGAATCTATAGTTAACTGTTTTCTGTGAAAAAGGGCGAAATCGGTTGAAGTCACGCCCAGTTTTTATACACAGTCGATCGTCTGTCCTTCCGCTCGGCCGTTAACACGATAACTTGAGCAAAAATCGATATATCTTTACTAAACTCAGTTCACGTACTTATCTGAACTCACTTTGTATTGGTGTAAAAAATGGCCGAAATCCGACTATGACCACGCACACTTTTTCGATATCGAAAATTACAAAAAATGAAAAAAATGCCATAATTATATACCAAATACAAAAAAAAGGAATGAAACATGGTAATTTTATTGGTCTATTCACGCAAAATATAACTTTAGAAAAAAACTTGGTAAAATGGGAGTGACACCTACCATATTAAGTAGAAGAAAATGAAAAAGTTTTGCAGGGCGAAATCAAAAGCCCTTGGAATCTTGGAAGGAATACTGTACGTGGTATTACATATATAAATAAATTAGCGGTACCCGACAGATGATGTTCTGGATCACCCTGGTCCACATTTTGGTAGATATCTCGAAAACGCCTTCACATATACAACTAAGGGCCACTCCCTTTTAAAACCCTCATTAATACCTTTAATTTGATACCCATATCGTACAAACACATTCTAGAGTCACCCCTGGTCCACGTTTATGGCGATATCTCGAAAAGGCATCCACATATAGAACTAAGGCCCAGTCTTTTTAAAATAATCATTAACACCTTTCATTTGATACCCATATCGTACAAACAAATTCTAGAGTCACCCCTGGTCCACCTTCATGTCGATATCTTGAAAAGGCGTCCACCTATAGAACTAAGACCCACGCCTTTTTAAAATACTCATTAACACCTTTCATTTGATACCCATATCGTACAAAAACATTCTAGAGTCACCCCTGGCCCACCTTTATGGCAATATCTCGAAAAGGCATCCACCTATAGAACTAAGGCCCACGCCCTTTTAAAATACTCATTAACACCTTTCATTTGATACCCATATCGTACAAACAAATTCTAGAGTCACCCCTCGTCCACCTTTATGGCGATATCTCGAAAAGGCGTCCACCTATAGAACTAAGGCCCACACCCTTTTAAAATACTCATTAACACCTTTCATTTGATACCCATATCGTACACAAAAATTCTAGAGTCACCCCTGGTCCACCTTTATGGCGATATCTCGAAAAGGCGTCCACCTATAGAACTAAGGCCCACACCCTTTTAAAATACTCATTAACACCTTTCATTTGATACCCATATCGTACACAAAAATTCTAGAGTCACCCCTGGCCCACCTTTATGGCGATATCTCGAAAGGGCATCCACCTATAGATCTAAAGCCCACTCCCTTTTAAAATACTCATTAACACCTTTCATTTGATACCCATATCGTACACAAAAATTCTAGAGTCACCCCTGGCCCACCTTTATGGCGATATCTCGAAAGGGCATCCACCTATAGATCTAAGGCCCACTCTCTTTTAAAATACTCGTTAACACCTTTCATTTGATACCCATATCGTACAAACAAATTCTAAAGTCACCCTGGTCTACCTTTATGGAGATATCTCGAAACGGCGTCCACCTATAGAACTAAGACCCACGCCCTTTTAAAATACTCATTAACACCTTTCATTTGATACCCATATCGTACACAAAAATTCTAGAGTCACCCCTGGTCCACCTTTATGGCGATATCTCGAAAAGGCGTCCACCTATAGAACTAAGGCCCACGCCATTTTAAAACACTTATTAACACCTTTCATTTGATACCCATATTGTACAAACGCATTCTAGAGTCACCCCTGGTCCACGTTTATGGCGATATCCCGAAAAGGCGTCCACTCATAGAACTATGGCCCACTCCCTTTTAAAATACTTTTTAACACCTTTCGTTTGATACCCATATTTTACAAACGCATTCTAGAGTCAACCCTGGTCCACCTTTATAACGATATTCCGAAAAAGCGTCCACCTATAGAACTAAGGCCCACTCCCTTTAAAATTCCCATTAACACCTTTCATTTGATACCCATATTGTACAAACACATTCTAGAGTCACCCCTGGTCCACCTTTATGGCGATATCTCGAAAAGGCGTGCACCTATAGAACTAAGGCCCACGCCCTTTTAAAATACTCATTAACACCTTTCATTTGATACCCGTATCGTACAAACAAATTCTAGAGTCACCTCTGGTCCACCTTTATGGCGATATCTCGAAAAGGCGTCCACCTTTAGAACTTAGGCCCACTCCCTTTTAAAATACTCTTAACACCTTTCATTTGATACCCATATCGTACAAACTAATTCTAGAGTCAGCCCTGGTCCACCTTTATGGCGATATCCCAAAATGGCGTCCATCTATAGAACTATGGTCCCTCTTAAAATACTCTTTAATACCTTCCATTTGATACACATGTCATACAAACACATTCCAGGGTTACCCTAGGTTCTTTTTCTACATGGTGATTTTCCCTTATTTTGTCTGCACCGCTCTCAACTGAGTATGTAATGTTCGGTTACACCCGAACTTCGCCTTCCTTACTTGTTATTATTGAAATATCCCCTCCCGTGTCGATTAGTAGGGTTGATGTGGAATCATTCAGAGTTGTTCTGGAAGATATGTAGCTATTTAGGTGTAAATTGAAAATATATAATTTTTTATTTATTGAGGTGGAGTTTGTTGGTTTTCCTGCTGTGTAACATTTCGGACATTTCTGTGTTATTGCGGGTATTTCCTCGCGATCCGAAATTTCGGCCAGATTTTTGGTTATTTTGTCTGTTATTATTATTATTGTTATTATTGTTATAGGTATTGAAAGAACGTCTATAATTTCCTCTATAATTATTGTTTTGGTAACTCCTGCGGAAGTTACCTCGGAAATGATTTTGTTGGCGAATATGTAGTAGTGACTTTGGATTTCCAGTTACTTCTATGCAACTGTTAGTAAACTTTGATATGGCTTCCTTCATTGTTGTGAACCTTCCAGTTTGCATAATTGTTTCTACCTTGTCGTTGGAGCAGTTTTTACACATAGCTTTCACAGCTGATTGTGTAGCATACTTGGTTGCCAACTCTGGTGTTAGTCCGTCAGATATGTAAGCGCCTTCCAACGATTTTGTGAGCTTTTCAGTTTCAGCAATGTATTGGTTTGCAGTTTTACCGCGTTGTTGGAAGTTCTGGAGCTTTACTGTCAAAACTTCTACTGATTCACCCTTGATTTTTGACATCAATCTTTGTTTTATTTCTTGAATGGAAGATTCAGTGCTTATTATATTTCTAGCTGTCCCTTTTAGTTTCATCTTTATCATGGATGCCACGATAGCCTCGTGATTATCCTTGGTTTGCTCGAGGATATCAAGGGCATCCAGAAAACTGGATAAGTTTCCAGATATAATTTGAGAAACAAATTGAGGCAAGTGCAAATTGTTAATATTATCAACAAGATTTTGATAAATTTTAATGCCTCACTATGGTCAACCACCTGAATGGAATTAATTACATTCGTATTGGGCTCTTCCACTTTGGATTCTTTACTTCCCATTTCAAAATAACAATTGCAAAAATTTTCTTTTATTTATTTATTTATGCTTTATACTGGTATGGGTCGGTTCGTCCTACGAATTTAACTTCGAACCTCCACATTTCTTCACCTGTGGTTAGTATTGGTACTAGTACATTTTCTAAGGTAGGTTCCCTAGGCATATCAATCAGTTTACACCATGTCTTAAGCCAATCTAATGAATTCTCCGCTTCTTTTAATTTCCTTAATGATACAAAACCTTTCTCAAAACTCCTACTTTCGTACTCTAAATTATCAACAGCGTGGTTGATAGCCTCGTAATCAAGGTCATCACGCAATATACTCTCCATAGAAAAAACCATTTTTTTTTTTACATAATCTGCTGTATCTGCTTGTTCCAACAATCGACCGACACAGTAATTAGAATGCTATTTTTGATTTGGTCTTCGGGCACCCGGTCAACTTCCAACAAGTTGTATAACGCATAAGGTATATTCCAGGTTTATTCCACTTCGTTATGCGTCGGCGGTGGTCGTGATCTTGCAGTTGCAAACATTTAACTTAATAACGAGAATGCAATCATTATTAAACGCAAAAATATTTTTCCTTCTTTCCTTCGAAAATTTTTAAAATTTGAATTTAAAATCATGTACTGCTTATAGGAAAAAAACAGCCCTGAGAAATATCGTGCATCATATTGACCGCTTATATTTTTTGGCCCGACAGCTTATAAAAGGCCGCTCGCAAGGAAATAGATTATGGCGCCACACTATGGCAAATAAAGGCCTGTTTCTGATTAAAAATCAATAACTTTTTTATTTCTGAATATTATGCTCTAAAATTTTGCACAAATATAGAATATGGTATATGGCTTCAAATGGAATGTAATTTATTATGATTTAATTTAAAACCAAATCTTAAAAAATTAAAGAAACTCAAAATTATCAAAAATATTCAATATTTATTTTTTGGCAATGAATACTATTATTTTAGTGCCTACAAAAACCAAATATCAAATACTACATCAAAATACAAATCAATTTAAATAATAAAAATATAAAAAAAATGGCGATTGAAATTGAACACAGATTAATTAATTGTAATGTTTACTATTGTTATTGTACATGTATGTTTATTATGTTATTTTTACTTGGTGAACTTCGGGATCTAAAATAAGTTCGTTCACTTTCAAAGTATACAATTTTCTAATGCTAGCTAAGTAAGGATCTGAAGTATAAAGAAGCGTATGAAATGCGTCCTCATTTGAAGCGGATCTTCAGCATTTTCTAGAATGATGTAGACGAAATTTTTTATAATCCTTATTACGGGATTCTTGTGCATCTTCCGAAAGTTGACCAATAGGAAGTAAAATGCTTTATGACACTTTCTCCATGAATCAAAATTTTGTGAACTGAAGATGGCATGTAGTTCCATTCATAATTGCTCACATAGATCCTGGTAGTCTCCATAGCATAACTGCCAAATGTTTCAGCATTTATCATTACACCCGATGAAAGAGCTTGCAGAATTATTTAAAGTCGTTTAATCAAATTTTTATCCACTCCTGTAATTTCAGCAGAGCAGCTTGAATTGTGAAAAAACTTCTGGAAGTATTACCGTCATTAGTATTTCCACTTACTTGTCTTGGTTTGTCGATGATCAATCCTATCTCTTCACGGAAACACCTTTGTACCATGGTTTTCTTCTCTTGCTTTAGTCGTTTCTTTTCTTCGCTTGTGGCTGACCATGTTTGGAAAGACAGATTGTAGCAAATAAGTATAATCATTTCCATACAACGAATCCAGGCGTGCAAAGTAGACAGTCCGTATTGGTAAGAATCCTCATTTCCAAGCCTAGCAGTCACTTTAATCAAATCGTTCATTTGTCGTGGAGTAGCTCCACATATTGTACATGTGGAACCCGAAGGCGTATCTGTTAATACCTGAGTTACTTTGCCATCTATCAAAGTTAGCAAGAGATCGTGCTTCACTTGAAATCCTTACCCTTCTTTGTTAATTAATGATGGCCCAAAGAAATTATAATATAGGCCGACAAAAACGAACAGATGAAGGTACCGGATTTTGCCAAACAACATCACCTGTTATCTCGTTAATTAACTTAATAAGCACCAAAGTTGTGATAAATAAGTTTGCATCAGAAATTAGTTCAGACTCTTCTGGCAGTAGAAATAACTTATTCAATCCATTCCTATACACTGGATCTATTGTCAATATTCTAGCTGCAGTGTGATCTAATAAATCTTAAAGTCTTACAATTTTTGCACTTGCGTCAGTAATTTCTATTGCTGAAGATGGTGGATAGAAAGTAGTTTTAACTTCTTGTACTTTGTAATATGGTGGAAACACAAACAATTTTCGTTCGTTCGTTAAATTTCCCAAGTACAAATATTGTGCTTTCTTTAAATCTTCATCCGTTAACATTTTTGTCTGCCTTGCATTTTCTATGAGACTCGAGAATAAAGCCTTACTTTCACTGTCAGCAAACCTTATTGTTTCCACAAGTTTAGCTTCTGTTCCTTCTCCTATCGAACGTAACCTTTGAAGATATGCATTATAGATATGTTCAAGTCCATATTCATTAAGTAGCATTGAATTTTTTTTCTTTTACTGGATTCTGACAAATCTGGATAAGATACGCACGGTCTCCCACGTTTTCAAGAAGAAGTAGATGGTGTGGAGTCGGTTGTAACCAGGGATGCACCTTAACGTTGAGCTTATCGTTTATCAAAAAATCTCCACCGTTTCTGTTAAAACACTTCGAAATATTATCGATAAAGAAATTATCAAGATAAATTGTATTTCGTTTTTAACCGAAACGAAAAGCTTTCGTTAACGTTAAAAACGTTAACAGAAACCTGATACTTTATGTTTGAATTGTGCTGGCAATGCTATAGCCATGGTGAAGCCGTAAGGTGGTAACAGCGAGCGGACATACACACACAAACTCCATGTAATTTGTTTGTGTAATTCGTTGGTGGCAGTGTCAAGAATACTCTGAGAAATGTTCGTACTGTCAAAATTCATGAGAAGAGTTGCAATCAGCTTGGCTAATGCTTTCACCTTTAATGACTCCGCCATCAATCAGCTTTGCAAGCATAGTTTGAAATTAATAATCAATATAAACGATTTGATTTCGTTTTGATATGGCAGAAAACGAAACAAAATCACTTCGTTAATTTGACGTTCTTAACGTTAATAAGCGAAACGAAATTACTTTGTTTCGTTTATTAACATTAATTATCGTAACGAAATGATATCGGTTCGTTGGTTAAGCATGCCTGGTTGTAACGTCTTCAGAGTTCGGTAAAATTACTGAATATTCTGATTCTAACTAATTACTGTATGTATCCTTTTTTCGTGAAGCTACTGTCAATCGTTTATTAAAAGTATGAATAATATGTCTTTGAAAATCACTGAGAATGAAACATAAGTTGTCTTCAGATACATGATAAAACTGTTATATAACGCGATATAGGAAAAATATTATTGAACGTTTAAAACACTTGAAAGTAGACATTTTGAAGAGACAACAAAACACGTAGTTATTTGTATTCGTAACAATTACACTTCTGTTAATTCACCAATATTTTGTTCTGTTTATATACTAATATGGACTATGAGGGTAGTGCGTTAAAATAAAGGGTACTTTAGAAATTCCGTTATAATCGCTTTTAACCTCGTTAGTTTACTACCTAAGGTCTACATTCATAAGAACTCCTAAACATATGACTAAATTCTTTGCAGAAGTAGGTAGAAACCAAATGTCCCCATGCACATGCTTCACACTCATTCAGTCTACCTAATAAAATTTAAAAAACTAAAAATTCTTAGTTTAATGTATTATCCGCCCACAAAGTTTCGAATTGTAGGTATATTATGCAAAAATGCACTTAATGCTTTACTTTTTTATTGTTTAAAATAGGATTCAACGCTGAATGTCACACGGGAGAACTGGAATTTTTATTGATAAAAAATAGGAATAATACATAGTAACTAGTATGTAACCCCCGACAATCGGGTAACAACGAAACGCCTTGCCTTTCTTCGCTTTGGAGGTACCAAAGCGTTTATGTGAATCGGCCATTATAAAATGAAAATATAAATATGTATGTATGTAAGTACATATGATTTTGTGCTAATTAGAATTTGACTCTACAAAAACAATGCAGGGGTAAATAAGCAAATTTTAAACGCTAATATCTCATGAACCAATTAACCAATCTAAATTTTTATAATTTTGTCCAAACATGCTCATGAAAAGCTTTCATCTGTATCTATAAATCTTATAAAATAAAGTCGCTAAATGCCATGTATGCACATAACTTCACACAGAATGCTCCGATTTTAAAACGGTTTTTTGCATTTGAAAGCTTAGCTATGTGAGATATTGCAATTAATATAATTTGAAGGTATATATTATAGGGGCGTGGCAAATTGCCAAAATGTAGTAAAAAATCATAAAATTTTTGTTTACACAGCTATAACTCATAAACGGATGGATGGATTTAAAAAATTCTACTTTTCAGTAAAACTTTGAAATATTTGCCTTCGATCTGCATCAAAAAAAATACTTGATTCCTTTCTTATATTAGCCAAATTGTTTAAACAAAAGTAACATTTTTATCAAAAAATGCGTATGTGTGTTTGTTCGCTATGAACCGTCCGCGCTAATTGCTTTTGAGTGAGGCCTGATGCGACACATACATACGTACATATATAGCATTCGCTGCGTTATTTAACTTCGGGCGTAGGTTTATAAGTATGTATGGATGTACATCACTACATAGTGTCAGAAATTATTTTAATACAAAGTTAATAATATAATGTTTTATTCAGTCAGGATTTCAATTACAGTTTTTATTATCAAGAACATTTTAAAAAGACAACGTTGTTACTCTGCGACTACTCGTTTCTCACTCTCTTTTATGACTGTCGAAATGAATAAGTACGTGTCAACATGGTGGGCATTACGGCATTGCCACCTTAATAAAATTATGTGACAGCTCGGCTTCTCCTGATAATGGCATCGCCCCGATGTCAGCAACCTCGCCATCTTCTTCGTCAGATGAATTATCGTCGATAGATGTATCAAGTTCGGGTGGCATAGAACACCACGGTTTCATTTTGTCTGCCGAATAAACGGATGCAAACTTTTTCTGACTGATTTGCATACCGTCGATATCGGTAAGTAAGTAACGATCTTTACCAAGTATTTTAGCCACCACAAATGGACCACGATACTTTGGTTCTAATTGACAGGATTCACCTGTTGCGGAAAGTTCATTTTGAATTACAACTAAATCATGTTCCTTATAACCAGTGGGCGTTTTATGTTTTTTATCAAAACGCTCTTTCCACAAATTACGTTGTTCTTGAATTGAAGACCAAGCGATGTCACGTTTATCTTGTATAGTTGTTTGTTCATTCTCTTCGTTGACAACTGCAGCAAGTAGTTGATTTCGTAGGTAGATATCGTTTAATTTAAAATCGAATATAAGTTCATTCGGAGTATACCCAGTTGTAGAATTTGTTTGGGAATTTACTGACCATTGTAATTTACCCAAATGGTAGTACGGAGATATGTTAAAATTAGCTGGTTGGCACGTTCAACCTGTCCATTAGCGCGTGGAGTTCGGACAGCAGTTTTAATATGTACTAAATTGTTGTCAGTGCAATAATTCACGAACTGTTTTGAAGTAAATGCTGAGCCACGGTCGGTGACAATGCGAGCAGGTAACCCAAAATAGCTAGATACCTCGTTCAACGCTTGTATAACCGGTAAAGTTTTAGTACTACGTACCGGTTTCACCACTATGTATTTTGTAAAAGCGTCACTAATCGCAATAATATGTGTATTGCCTCGTTTACTTTTAACAAATGGCCCTAAATGATCAATATGTAAAAGTCGAAATGGAATTGGCTCCACGGGTTCGGTGTATAACACACCTTCTGGTTTTCCACCTTTCGATTTGGAGTAGCAGCATTCCACACAAGATGCCACGTAGTCTTTTACATACTTTCTCATTTTTGGAAACCAGAAATGTTGAAGAATTCGTCTTATGGTTTTCTCGATACCAAAATGACCAAAATCGTCATGACAATAACGAGCTACACGCCATCGTACAGCCTTAGGAACAACAAACAATAAATTACCATCTATGCGCCGATATAGGCGATTTCGCTGAAGACAGTAATCCTTTCGAATCTGTTTTGATTGAGGTGATTCGTTGTCGCCTTTCAACACTGCTATTACATCTCGTATGGAATGGTCTTTTAGTTGCATTGTCAACAACCAATCATCATCAGCATCATCAATACGTAGAATTTTGTTCGATGGTGCAGGAGCACGACTCATTGCGTCGACGTGAGCCATTCTAGTCCCAGATCTATGAATTATTTCAGCGTCGTATTCCATTAGACGGACTAACCATCTCGAAATATGTGGTATGGGTGGAGTTTTAGCTTTTAGAGACGAAATCGCAGAACAATCAGTGAAAATTTTAAACGACTTACCTAGTAAGTATATACGGAACCGCTGTAATGCTTCAACAACTGCCAATACTTCGAGTTCATAGCTATGATAACTCGATTCTGCAGGTGTACAGTGACGACTAAAATACATAACCGCTTGCCACTTGTCACCTTCACCTTTCGCTTGCAACAAAACTGCTGCGATACCTACACTGCTTGCATCAGTGTGTACTTGATGTTGTGCATTAAAATCGTACAAAACTAGCACTGGTGAGTTACAGAGTCTGTAAATTAAAGTGGCAAATGCTCTCTGTTGACACTCGCCCCATTCAAATTTTTCACTACAAGCTTTCGTTGTTAATTTCGTTAACGGTCGTGCAATTAAAGAATAGTTTTCCACGAATTTTCTAAAAAAACCGGTTAACCCGAGGAATCTTCTAATTTCAGTTTGTGTCGTGGGTACTTTAAAATCCTTTATCGCTTGCACTTTTCTTTCACCCGGTTTTATACCAATGTCCAAGAAAATCAATTTCATCTTTCAAAAATTCGCATTTATCTAAACGTAAAGTTAAACCGTTTTCTTTAACAACACACAAAAAATTTTCTAGTTTTCGTATACCCTCTTCTACCGATTGACTTGGAATAATTACATCATCCAAATACGCAATAATGTTCTTCGATTCACACGATTTAATAAGTTTGTTCATAGTTTCTTGAAACACGGCAGGGGCATTCACTAACCCAAACGGCATGCGATTGTATTCGTAGTGACCTTCGGTGGTCACAAATGCAGTGTATTTCTTCGAACATTCACTCACTTCAATTTGGTGATAACCCATTTTAAAATCTAACGTAGTAAAGAAGTTATTACCCGACAATTGTGCAAAAAGCTCATCAATAATCGGCATCGGGTATGGCTGTTTTACAGTAATCTTATTCAATTGGCGATAATCAACACACATTCGGAAGTTGTTATCCTTTTTTTCAACGAGCACGATTGGAGACGCGTATGGAGAACTCTACGGACGGATTATTTCGCATTTCAATAAGTCTTCGATAATGTTCTTTACAATAGACCGGCGCGCGAACGGAAGTCGATAGGGTTTCACATTAACAGGTATATCTGACGGGAATAATATATTCAATTTTACTATATTTGTTTTACCTACTGTACCCATTTCGTTGCTAAAACACTGTTTATATTTTTGCAACATCTTGCTCAAGTTACCAAATTCACCATCTTTGAATTTCAATATTTCGTTATTCGGTTTTTCAATAACCCACATTTGATTGCCTTTGAACACGAAATGTTTATCGTTACCATGTATTAAGTTGATACCCAGTAGCACCGGATAATCAATCATATTATCGTCTACCACTAACATTTCCGTGTTACATATATTACCGTCTATATTCAACGCAACATTAAGTTTCGAAGTACACTCATATGATGCTCCTCCGAAGCCCTTCAATGTTATACAACAATTATCCAATTGTCCAAATTTACACGCCAAAGATTTTCTAATCAACGTACGACAACTACCAGTATCTACGAATGCATTAGTTTCCAAACCATTTACTTCGATTTCTTTAATAGTAAAATCATTCTCAAATTTATTCACAGAATTACAATTTGTTTTTGCTACCGTCGTCTTGCAATTATTCGTGGAATGACCCATCTTCAAACATTTTGTACATCGTTCACGTTTTTGCGGCTCTGAACAATCTCGCGAAAGATGTCCGGGCTTATTACAATTATAACAAATAATTTTCTTCGTTTGATTATCTTTCTTTGCACTGGCCTGAGTTGATTCTTCAACAAGCTTTACCGCATTTGATGTATTCATCGTATTATATTTGCAATAATTAATTATCGCCCGGAAAAGTTCATTACACGTATTGTAGTTATTAACCGATACACTTCTCTTTAAATCAACGTCATTCATTCCGTTTAAAATGTATTTTATTAAAGATGCATCGTCAATATTACCGCGCCGACCCGTCGCTAAAACTCTATAATAAAAGGATTCGGCACTTTCACTATAATTTCGCTTCATATTTATTAGTTCCATATGAACATCAGCAGCATTTACAAAACATGGAAATCCATTCAACAATTCATTAGCAAAATGTGACCAATTTAGAAATATTTCTGCCCTGGCATCTATCCACATTTTTGCTACACCCTCAAGTTTTGTTTGCACTGCATACAACAATATTTTATCGTTCCAATTATATACATTTCGTAGTTGTTCGACACGCTTTACAAATTGTTCAGAAGTTAAATTCTTTTTACTCGGGTCGTATGTAGGCAAAATTGCAATAATATCGCGAACATCACCAAAAATCACTGATTTATTTGTATTCGTTTCATTGTTTACATTTCTATACACTTCGTGTGGCAACATTCGTTCTTCTAATGTTGTCATTCCATTATTTCTTATTTCGTTGCTTCTCGCATTCATTTGTTGTATTGGATAATCAATCGGTGTTTGATTTCCCCAACAAAAATGTTGACCGTTGCCATTTAAAATTTCGTTTCGACCGAATATGTTAGGCATTCCAACATGTTGCTGCCTGTTCGCGTTGTAGCTATACTGAAGCTCGTTTCTTACTACGTCGTTTCGCTTCCGATCCGCGATGACTGCGCTGTCAGCAGGGAACGTCGGCTGCGACATTATCGTTTGCGTACCCCAATGAACATGTCTGTGATTTTCGCTAGCAGCTGAAATTTGAATCGTAGGCTGGCTTTGAACACCAGGCATAGCGTTGTTTGTGTATGTATGTGCCACGGTTGGTACACTATATACGTTTGTACTTACATTTACTCGACCATTAGCGTCGGCCGATGACATATATATTTTCGCTTGCTCGTGAACGTTGGGCAAAGTGACTGGGAAAACCGGCGCCGCGCCACCATAATACGTTGGCAGCGAGATGCCATCGTTGGTTCCCCAACTACTTTTATATATATCCGTTTGCAAAGGCGTCATAAACGTTGCACCATTTGCCGTTGTGGTAACACACGTATTCGAACTTGAAGGCAACGTCACTGTAACTAGAGACGAGCTACTCAGTGGCCTACCTTCATCATGCGTATGCTGAAAGGAATTTTCTAACTCCTTACTTTCATTAAATACCGCACTATTATTCATAGCACTCGTAAAACGCTCTTCATTAAAATGTTCACACAGCTTTTCTATCAATTGCGCTTTATTACCGGCGGCAGATAAACCTAATTCTCGCAATTTCTGACGCAATTACTCCACTTTTAATTCGCTGAATTTCGGCATATTGTATGTATTAAAAATAATTTTTACACGACGTTACGAATGTATTTTTGTATGCACGAGTGTATGCACAATCTCACTTATGAAAATTGTCAGAAATTATTTTAATACAAAGTTAATAATATAATGCTTTATTCAGTCAGGATTTCAATTACAGTTTTTATTATCAAGAACATTTTAAAAAGACAACCTTTTTACTCTGCGACTACTCGTTTCTCACTCTCTTTTATGACTGTCGAAATGAATAAGTACGTGTCAACATGGTGGGCATTACGGCATTGCCACCTTAATAAAATTACGTGACAATAGTATAAAAGAAAGTCGCTTTTTCTGTCCCTATGTCCCTTTGAATGCTTAAACCTTTAAAAATACGCAACGGATTTTGATGCGCTTTTTTTAATAGATAAAGAGTGATTGAAGAGGAAGTAACGGATGAACATATTTGGCTGAAAATTGGTGGAGGGGTAGCTTAGAACCAGGAGACAGACATAGGCTAATGTTATCCCGTTCTGGATAGGGTCTTGAGATCAAAATGTGGACCTGGGTAATCCTGGGATATGTTTGTACAATATGGGTATCGAATGTAAGATGTTTATGAGTACTTTGATACGGGGTATTTTTCGTACTCGCGTGTAACTAGGGTCTCGAGATATAAGCGAAAACGTGGACGTGGGTACCCCCAGAATGTGTTTATAGGATATGGATAACGAATGAAAGCTGTTGATGAGTGCTTTAGTACAGGGTAGTTTTCATACATATTGGTGACTAGGGTCTCGAGATTGAGGCCAAAACGTGGACCCGGGTACCCCTAGAAAGTGTTTATACAATATGGATAACAAATGAAATCTGTTGATGAGTGCTTTAGTACAGGGTAGTTTTCATAGCTATTTGTGAAGCGTCTCGAGATATAGGCCAAAACGTGCATCAGGGTAACACTAGGATGTGTTTTTACATTATGGGTATCAAATTCAAGCTGTTGATGGGTGCTTTAGTACAGAGTAATTTTTATACAGCTGGGTGACTAGGGTCTCAAGATATGGGCAAAAACTGAACCCGGATACCCCTAGAATGTGTGTGTAATATGGATATCAAATGAAAGTTGTTAGACAGAAAAAGTTTATTAAAATGTATGGAGGTAGACCAAATTTAGGGCAAAACAACGTCTGACGGGTCTGCTAGTTTGATATATATTTCATTTATGTACGTATTGTAGTTTAGCCCAGCTAAACGCCGTGTTTTAGAATAATCCTATAGATAATATATTTCCGCCCAATGAAATTGAAAAATTTTTGCAAAACTGCATTTCGTGTTTTTGTTATGATGTTTGAAAAGATAATGCTTTACTTTGTTTATTGTTTAAAACTGTTTTCAACCCTCACGGTCACTCGAGAAAACTGGGATTTTTATTGAGAAGAAAGAAGAATCATTTAGCGCTGTTCTCTAGTGTGCCACTTGTTTATTAATATTTTCACACGCAAGATGAGTGCAAAAAAGATAAACGTCCTAATATCAATGAAAAATTACAAAACTTATTGCAAACTATTGATGTAAACAGCAACATTTAATATCCCAATAGATAGCGAGCGGTTTTTCATTTTCTGACTTTTATCACATTTTTACTAGTTACTGTGAAAATCGCAATTTCCACAGCTTTTTTTTTATTTGACTATGTTTATTGATAGCTGGGCTACAAATCAGCATAAAATGTAAGCGTGGGTAAACGTGTGCGACTGTCAAAAGTTTCGATGAACTTTAAAAACATTTTTTTTCACCACATTTCATTTTGCAATTATTTTAAGGTAAACATTAACCTAATATTTAAAACATATTAGTTGTCTCATATTCCTCAAAAACGAGGTTTTCAGAAATATATATAGTACATCATACCTTTTCCTGTAACGTATAACATTAAAATCAATTCTAAAGTGATGCAGGGAACGGGCTTAACATGGACGTACGTCAAAACTACAAAGTTTGTGATGCTGTAAAAAAATCATTTCATAAAACATGTATAATTTTTTGATATTGTAACGGATATTAGCAACACTAAGGGATACTATTATCTCTAAGCCGATACTAAACAGTGACTTGTATGCACATCAACAAATCAATCATTATGTCGCTTTTAAACAATTTGTCCCCTAAGGACAACTGTATCCTTTCAAGTCCTAAATTGGCGGCTTCTTTTTCGAGCCTGATAAAGAATTGTCCTAAGTCAATTTTATCATCTACAATTAGGTTGCTTGTGTTTATAGTGCTACAAATTTTCTTTCCCTTTTTGAAATATAATTTCGGAGGATTGAAAATGAGCCTGACAAGTCTTATTACTTCAAATTTATTTAGCGCTTCATATATTCTGGGTTTCTCTGTGTGACTTTCTTTAGTTTTTACATTATTTTTGATATCTTTAGCTGATGATCTAGTTGTGACTTTCATTATTTTGCATGCTTCCACTGACATTTCTTTTAAATTTGTAATGTTAATGCGAGACAATACGTCCGCTACATGATTTTCTTTTCCAACAATGTACTCCACTTCGAAATCGTATTCTTCTAACTCAAATCTTACTCTTGTTAACTTAGATGAAGGACTTTTCATCGAGAAAAGGTATGCTAAAGGACGATGGTCGGTTTTAATTAGGAATTTCCTGCCATAAACGTATGGTCTGAAGAAGGTTATGGCCCAATGGATTGCTGCTAATTCTTTTTCTATTGTAGCTTTGTTTGTTTCACCTTTTGTGATTGATCTAGAAGCGTAAGCAATTGGTAATTGTTTGCCATCGTGCTCTTGGCTAAGGACTGCTCCGCAAGCATACCCACTAGCGCCTGTTGTTATGCAGAATTCTTTATTGAAGTCGGGGTATTGCAAAAGTTGTGGGCTGATTAATGCTTCTTTTAAGTAGACGAAAGCTTTTTGACATTCTTCTGTCCAGTCGAAGGAAACATTCTTTTTGCAAAGCCTAGTTAATTTTCTTGAGTACTCTGCGAAATTCGGTACAAATCTTCTGTAATAGTTGCAGAACGCTACGAACCTTTTAACTTCATCTGCTGTTTTTGGTGTTGGGTATTTTTGAACTATTTCAAATTTACTTGGGTCAGGTAGTATTCCCTTGCTTGTGCATTTACGTCCTAAATAAGTTACTGAAAAATAGGCATTTATCTGGATGTAATTTTAAATTATATTTCCTACAAGTCGAGAAAACATTTTTTAAATTTTTCGGCATGTGTTTTTCTGAACACCCTAGTACAACTAAATCATCCATATAGAGAAATGCTTGGGATGGTTTGAGGCCCTCAAATGCCAGTGTCATCATTCTTTGGAATGAATTTGGTACTACTTTTAGTCCATAGGGTAGTCTTTTGAATCTATATGTACCATTTTCTGCTGTGAATGAGGTTATATCTCTAGTGTCTGGGTGTAATTCTATTTGATGAAAACCTGACATAAGGTCTAGGCATGAAAAACATTTTGCTCTTCCATGTTGGTCTAAAATATCATCGATTCTCGGAAGTGGGAATTTGTCCGCTGCTAGTTTTTTGTTTACTTGTAGTCAACTACCAGTCTCCATCTCTTTTCTGTATTACCTGGTAGTGATTTTTTAGGTACCAGTAAAATTGGACTGTTGTATTCTGATATTAATTGTTCTATAATGTCATCTTCAATCAATTTATTAACCTGTTTACTTATTTCTCTTTTTTGTGTCTCGGGTAACCTATAGTTTTTTATGTATACTGGTGTGTCATCTTTCAAGTGTAGTTTTGTTTATAAAAATTATTAGTGGAAATTGGTTCTGTTTCTAGTGCAAAAATGTCTATGAATTCTGTGCATAATGCAGTTAATTGTGAATTGACAAATTTTGGGAAATTTTTGGTTAATCTTTTTAATTTTTCTGTGTCATTACTCTGTTTATTGTGTGTTTTTGTTTTAATTAAATTATAGTCATCTAAGTTTTCAGTATGTATTTTGGAATTTTGAATAGTTGTATTTTTATGTGTGGTGTTAATAATTCTGACGAAAGTTTGATCTTTATTTGTGTTTGTGTTTGCTACAAAAATGCCTTCAGCCAGTTGTTGATGGGGTATGAATATGGATTTATTATCAGTGTTTACTGTTACCTGTCTAATGACTTCAGATCTAGCAGGGATTGTAATTGTGTTAGCAGTTAGGTAATTTGTTAGATACATTGTGATGGTTTGGGGAGAATCATATGGTCTTAGGATTAATTTATCCTCTGTTTTGCCATAATCTAGAATACAATTATATTTCTTTATAAAATCCAAACCTATTATTCCATCGCACGGTATTGGAAAGTCCGTCTTCTACTACGTGAAATTTATGATAAATTAGAAGGTCGTCGCCTTTAAATCAGCTTTGATTGTGCCTAATGTACTGGTTATACCTTGACCAATGCCCTTTAAGTCTGTTATTTGTTTTGTATTTATTTTTGTATGATTAATTATTTGATTCTTTTTTAATAATGGAGATATCAGCTCCTGTGTTTACTAAGAAATTTAAAATTTAGTTATTTAAAGATGTTTTTGTAGTTATATAACTATTTAAGTGTAGATTTAGTACACATATTTTCCTATCTACTGATTGTGAAGTGGAGTTTCCTGGTTTTCCTGCTGATTACAGCTACGTACATTGCGTGTCTAATTGCGTGTTTGATTATAGGATCTATTTTGGTTTTGCATTCTTACTTGAGGATTATTTTTATTGTTAGTATTCGCTCTAAAGTTATGGTTATATCTTGGCTGTGGTCTAAATCTCCTACCTCGGTAACCTCCATAGCTGTTAACTTCGTAACCTCCACGGAAATTACTTCGGTATTGGTTTTGTTGACGTATATTTAAAATTGTGTTCGAGCTGCCTGTGATTTCCGTGCAGCTGTTTGTGAACTTTGAGATTGCGTCGTTCATTGTTGTGAAGGTTCCCGCCTGCATAATCATTTTCACTTTTTCATTGGAGCAGTTTCTTACACATAGCTTTGACTGCTGCTTGGGTAGCATATCTCGTTGCCAAGTCTGAGTTTAATCCGTCCGAGATATAGACTCCCTCCAATGACCTAGTTATCTTTTCTATTTCTGCAGTATACTGGTTTACAGTTTTGTTGCGCTGTTGGATATTTAGTAGTTTTGCTGTCAAAACTTCTACTGATTCGCCTTTTATTGCTGTTCTTAATTTTAATTTTATTTGCTCAATTGTAGTTTCGGTGCTAATAAAATTTCCTTGCGGTGCCCTTAGCTTGGTCTTTATCATGGTTATCGCTTAGGCTTCATGATTGTCCTTGATTTGGTCTAGAATATCAAGAGCATCTTAGAAACTATGCAAATTTTCAGGCTTGCCATCGAACTCTGGTAGCACTGACGAGGCAATTTTTGATAAATTCTACTACTGTTTGCGCCATTGTGACGTTTAATCCGTCCGAGATATAGGCTCCCTCCAATGACCTAGTTATCTTTTCTATTTCTGCAGTATACTGGTTTTGCAGTTTTGCTGCGCTGTTGGATATATAGTAGTTTTGCTGTCAAAACTTCTACTGATTCGCCTTTTATTGCTGTTCTTAATTTTAATTTTATTTGCTCAATTGTAGTTTCGGTGCTAATAAAATTTCTTGCGGTGCCCTTTAACTTGGGCTTTATCATGGTTATCGCTAAGGCTTCATGATTGTCCTTGATTTGGTCTAGAATATCAAGAGCATCTTAGAAACTATGCAAATTTTCAGGCTTGCCATCGAACTCTGGTAGCACTGACGAGGCCAGTTTTGATAAATTCTACTACTGTTTGCGCCATTGTGACGTTTATGAGGGGTATATGTAGTATATGTAGTGGTTTATGTTCTTCCCCTGATGAAGTTTGACTCAATGAGGTGAAGGGGGTACGGTTTATTGAAGGTTCGGTTAGAACGGAGTTAAAGTCAATTTGGAAGCGTTCTTCTATAGTAGTTGGTATGGGGATTTCGATGTTATATCTTGCTAATGAAGATCTAATTTATCCCGCACTGTTGAAAAAATTTGTTGAGCCTCTTTTTTGTAATCGTTAGTAAGTATGTGATTTACTTTGACTGATCAACTCTTTTATAACATTTAAGGCTTCTAAAATTATGTTCAAATGTTTTACTATCGCTTCTGCTTTTATGGCAATATTTTCTTTTATGCACTTGTATGATTTATCGGTTTTTAATTTTTCTTCTGTTAATTTATCATGGATTTCTTGCCATGTATTCATTTCTCTTTGAAATTTCCTTTAAACTCTTTCGCTATTTTCCTTACCAACTTCGTATCCTGCGATACCTATTAGTATACAATTTAATATGGTTTTCCACCATGCCATGTTTAAAAATTAGTAAAGAAAATTTGTAACATTTTTTTTTTATTTATTTATCAACGGTCATATGTTTTAATTCTAAAATTGAGTTGCAAAACCGCTACCAAAAAGCTAATGAGACTTTGCAGGAGTTTGGTTCAGATGTTGAAAGGCTGGCACATCTAGCATATGCGGACGCACCCGTGGAATACACCGAGAGAGTAAAAATCCAGAGCTTCATAAATGGCATAGGAGACTTCGAAACGAAACGAGCTACATATGCGAATCCAAAGTTAACATTTGCTGAAACGGTATCCCATGCACTAACTCAGGAAAATGCCTCAATTTTAAGTAAGCCCGAATACAAAACTCATCGCGTGGAAGAGGAAAGGCCAGACTGGGTAGATACAATTTTGGAAGGATTAAAAGGAAAGCTGCAGAAAAACGATGGTGCCGACAAATGCTTAAAGTGTGTAAAGCCAGGGCACATTGCATGTTATTGCAGTACCAACCCTAATAGTTCCAACCATGTGGGTGGCCGTAAACGCAGAGTTGAAGGAGATGAGAAAATCTCCAAATCTACTCAATCGTTAAACTAAAGCGAGTCAGCCGCAAGGGGCGACAGCTGGCTCCCGCAATTGAATGCCCCATAATCTCTATCTCGAAAATCGGAAGAAGGTCGAGCAATCTTACTGTCGGAGGACATGTGGATGGAAAGAAACGTTTACTGAATGTAAATGCGGGCGCATCTCATTCCATTATTCGATCGGATTTAGTCAACAAATATATAAGACCATTGCATGGAGCAAGATAGCGTACAGCCACTGGAGAGAACACCCAGGTAATTGGAGAAGTAGCATGTATAGTAGCAATTGGGAACGTCACGGTAGTACACAATTTTATAGTGGCAGAGATTGTTGATGAAATCATAATTCGAGTGGACTTTTTAATCGACCAAGGCATAGATATGCAAAGCAAGACGATGAGATATAAGAACATGGAGGTGCCACTTAATTTCGGCCACGAGAGAGGCTACAGCGGTAAACGAGTGCTGGTGGAAGAGTTTCAGCAAATACCACCATCAGAAGCAGTCATCTGGGCAAAGGTTGATGGAGATTGTGGGACAAACAAATTGTGCGTTGTCGAAGCAGCAAACAAATCAACACCGAACATACTTGTAGGAAAAACCTCGGCTATGACAAAACAAGATGGGTGTATTCCGGTGAGAGTATTCAATGAGTTCAAGTCACCACTCAAACTGACAAAAGGAGCTATATTGGGCAGATGCCAAAAGGCTGAAGTAGTTATTAACTGTGAACAGCTCCAGGAACACGTTTCAACTAGCAAGACTGATCTTTCAAATGACATCACGGCACGGACGGAGGGGCTAGAAAAAATTATCAGAGTAAGGCAAAGCAACTGCTCCTAAAGTACACAAACATATTTGAACAGGATGGTTCCAAACCAGGTCGCCCCAATGTTATGAAACATCAAATTGACACTGGAGACGCGAGGCCGATTAGAGAATTTAAAATAAGAATGCTAATAATTTAGGAAGTGCCATTTATGCGGCACCAAGATTAGGTTCTCTTTATTCATAACATTTCGGCTTATTTATACTAAAATATTCTAAACAAATTCTTATCTACCAAAGTTCCTATATACTAAACATAGGTAAATACATATTGCATGAGCGATGTAACCGTTTGTACATAGCAACCGCTCGCACGGTCGCTGGTGCATAAGCGTGGCTCATATATCGCACCCTTTTTGCTTGCTTGCTTGCCTGTGGGAACGTTATTATGTTGGCGTTGCTTAAAATAAACACATTCACACATTCACATTCACACCTACGCAGCGTGAAAAACGTTTAGAAGGGATGCAAAATATATGTATGATACACCACAAATTTTTAGAGGATGAATTTACATTGAGTGTAGATGCATTCTATTTCAATTAAATTTATGACAGAGTCTCAAGTGGTTTGCTTATTAATAAGTGGTTTTGATTTTGTAAATAATTATATTTTTTTTTTTATTTTAATTGTTTTACTTGTGCGGTATATTTGTGTCAGTGTGAAGTTAAGACTTTACATTTTTTTTTTGTTCTTTTAGGTAATTACTTATGTTACAAAATTTTGTTTTGTTTACTAGATTTTCAATTTGGCTATTAGATAATTAATGTCATTCAGAATTTTTGTTTGTTTTTATTATTGTATTTTTCTTTTGCATGCAATAAAAATTTTCTTTGTGTTTAGAAAATTGAAGTGTTCTTATTCTGCGAGTTTAGGCCTATTTTTACGTACTATGATTTTTTTATTTTTATTGCTTAGAGGATAATTTATGTTTTCTAAGTTTCTATTTTCTACATTATAGGGAATTAATGTGAAGTTATTTTTCTTATCGATATTTTCTACCTTATAGGGCCCCTTATACCTACTGCTTAACTTTTGGCCTGCTTCATCTCTGACTAATACTAAATCTCCTAAATTTATTTCTCTATATTGTATTTTCCTATCATAACTAATTTTTTGTTTTTCTTTAGCCTCTTTTACTAATTTATAAGCTCTATCTTGCGCTATTTGTAACCTATATTTAATTTCTTTGTCGTAAGCCTCATAATTGTACTGTATTTTCTTGTAAAATTCGTAAGTCTGGGGTTTTTTACCAAAGACTAATTCGTATGGACATTAATTATGAACTGTAGATGGCGTTGTGTTATCACAATACGAAAAATATTTAAGGTATTCATCCCAATCTTTTTTGTCGTTGAATGTTCTATGACTACGTTCAACTGTGCCTAAAGTTTGATGGTGGTAAGGTATTGAAGATTTATGGTGTATTTTTAGAAGCTTGCATAATTCCTCAAATAAGCTATTTTTATATTCGCTTCCCATATCTGTTATAATTGTCTTCATGCAACCATAAACTAGGGTAAAATTTTCAAATATCGTTTTGGCTATTGTTTTTGCATGTTTGCTGAGTATTGGTATTGCAACTAAATACTTAGTCAGGTCACATGCTATAGTAACTGCATATTCATTTCCATTTTCCGACTTGGGAAGAGGACCAATCGTATCTATTTGTACTATGTCGAACGCTTTTTTGGGCGTTTCGGTTATAATCAGAGGCTCTTTCAAGTTTTTAATTATTTTATTTTTATTACAATGAACGCATTTTTTGATATATTTTCTGATACCGTTTTTCATTCCTTTCCAGTAAGTATTTTTGTTTTATTTTATTTGTCATGCGATTTATTCCTGGGTGGCCACCAAAAACAGGATCGTCTTGAAATTTCTGAAGAATTTCTTTAAGTTCTTCGTTATTTGTCACATGCATAACTTCTGGAGTTAATGCTATAATTAAATTTTTGAGAACTTTGGTACCAATTTCTTTAAATGTGTCTACCCGGGTATAATTATTTTTAAACTGTTTTTCTCCTAAGGACAACTGTATTTTTCCAATTCCTAAATTGCCGGCTTCTTCCATAATACTGTTTCCACACAGACGGCTTATTGAATAAAAAATGCAGTTTTCTACATTAAGACGCTTATTGAGCTCAATCTTCCCTACAAAATTCGAATCTATAATTATTTCATTAGTAGCTAATCGAATGCCTAATGAAGTCAAAAGCACAATGCAACTCTGTTGGGAGCGTTCAGTTCCTTAGTTTTTGGTGTGTTCAGTGCTTAAAAATGTCATTTGTCAAAGTAAATGTAATTTTCTGCATGGCGGAACGATACAAGGTGGTCGCATCGAACAGCTGATTAAAACCTTTTTTTATTTGATTTGATACATCAACTTCCGGCGCAGTACGATTTTGACATTTGTCCATCGAATTTACAAAAACAAGGTACATGGAATTCTTATTTATGTATGTAGGTATGTCACCGTGCTGCCACCTTGTATCGTTCCGCCATGATTGTCTGTCATATAGCATTGTCATTTTATTCGCTTGACATTTCATCCTTCATACTAATCGAGCAGTTACTTCTGTGTGAAAGCAAAAAATTTACGATTTCATTAGAAGGTGAAATGAGATCATTAAGTTTCTGTGTGAAAACAGTATAAGCCTGGCTAAGAATTGACCTAAGTCAATCTTCGCCTCAACAATTAGGTTTTTATACCTTTCATGAAAATGAAATGGCATATTAATTTCGTAACGAAACCCAAAATTGTAAGTCCTTAAAGGAAAATAGATAGGCCCCCCATTAATTATACCGAAATAATCACGATGAAAAGCTGAGTTGATTTAGCCATGTCCGTCTGTCTGTTTGTATGAAAAGTAGTCCCTCAATTTTTGAGATATAGCATATATCCTCCATACAACCGATTTTTCAGAAAATGAGGATTTTTATCATATCTTACTCAATTTAACAGATTGAAGATTCAAACTTCACCATATAATTTCGTATATTGCACATATTGTTGCCTGAAAAAATTGATGAGATCGGTCGTATATATAGTATACATCCCCCACAACCGATTGTTCAGATAAGAAACTTTTCGAAATTACTGCCTATTTTAAGAGCTGGAGGCTTCAAATTTCAATGAATGCTTAGTATATAGCATATATTGTTGTCTGAAAAAATCATAAAGATCGGTGGTATATATAGTATATATATGTTGGTATATATAGTATATCTTTTCGCAATTTTAGCCCCATTTTTACAGCTAGAAGCTTAAAATTTCACCGAATGCTTACGTATATAGCATATATTGTTGTCTGAAAAAATCATAGAGATCGGTGGTATATATATTATATACTTCATATAAACTGTCATTTTTGTCCTTTTTTTACGGTTAGAAGCTTCAAAATTCATCAAATTTCATCAAATAGTTACGTTTACGTCATACGGTTTTGAAATACGTGATCCGTAGTAATAGTTTTTTACATGCAGATCACAAAAAACGTGAAGCTTTGCATCCTCACACATTGTACCTACCAATTTTTATACCTTTCATGAAAATGAAATGGTATATTAATTTCGTCACGAAACCCAAAATTGTAAGTCCTTAAAGGAAAAAAGATAGACCCACCATTAAGTATACCGAAATAATCACGATGAAGAGCTGAGTTGATTTAGCCATGTCCGTCTGTCCGTCTGTCTGTTTTTATGCAAACTAGTCCCTCAATTTTTGAGATATCTTGATAAAATTTGGTGAGCGGGTGTATTTGGGTGCCCGATTAGACATTTGTCGGAACCGCCCGGATCGGACCACTATAGCATATATCCTCCATACAACCGATTTTTCAGAAAAAAAGGATTTTTGTCATATCTTACTCAATTTAACAGATTGAAGCTTCAAACTTCACCATATAATTTCGTATATTGCACATATTGTTGCCTGAAAAAACTGATGAGATCGGTTGTATATATAGTATATATCCCCCACAACAAATTGTTCAGATAAGAAACTTTTCGTAATTACTGCCCTATTTTAAGAGCTAGAGGCTTCAAATTTCACCGAATGCTTACGTATATAGCATATATTGCTGTCTAAAAAAAACCCTTAAAAATCAAGGTCAAAAAAAGTAAAAAAAAATGAAATTTCGCAGGCTCGAAAATTATTTGTTTGGGTATGCGTAGTGAAACTTTTTTCCTGACCCCAAATCCTATCGAAAAATCGATGGCGCGATATCGGTTAATAAACCGACCCATTCTAATATATATATTCTAAGTATTACATTTAGATACAATATACAATGAAAAATAATGGAATAAAAACAAATATATATGTTTTCAAAGGCCACTTTTTACCGTTATGGTTTTCAGCATAGTTAAAAAAGATCTCTCTACAGTCCACATGCTCTACTATATAGTTGGTAAAAGTAATGTTTCTCTCAATACCTTGCTATATATCGTTCTATGTTGTTTGGTAAGACGTTGGTCAAAGAGAAAAGCATAATACAGAGGATTCAACCGATGTGTAAGTTGGTGTCAGACAGTGAATAGGAAATACGCTCACATCATGCTTTTTGGTTCCTTCTCTTTGTTCTCTACGTTGCTTTATTCCTACGTTATTAACGAAGTATATGTAGAAGAAGAATGTGCTTTATATATAAGAGGAGTAGATACAAGTAAAAAATATAGGTGCTTATTTTCAGCGGGCGTATAACCCTGCTACTTTATCTATTAAAAATTGAAACGATCAAAAGGCCAGGCTAAACTAAGCCGACCTTAACTGCAGCTTAAATTCACAAAGAAAATTTAAGCAAAAATTTTGCCTTCAATGTGGCTAATTAGAAATAGTTGTCTTAAAGAAAAATTTGATAAATACTTAGCGTTATAAAGTTCGATCTTAATATATTGAAAATTACCTTAGTAGTATGGTTTCATTTGACTTGAAAAAAGTTTCATTTGAAATGAAAAAAAGTTTCATTAAAAATGAAAAAGTTTCAACTTAAAATGAAAAAAGTTTAATTTGTTTGTTTTTTGCCTCTTTTTTTATGGTTAGAAGCTTCAAAATTCATCAAATTTCATCAAATAGTTACGATTACGTTATATGTTTTTGAAATAGGTGATTCGTAGTCATAGTTTTTACATGCAGATCACAAAAAACGTGAAGCTTTGCATCCCCACACCTAGTACCTACCTATTTTTATACTCAGTTGAGCAGAGCTCACAGAGTATATTAACTTTGATTGCATAACGGTTGGTTGTACAGGTATAAGGGAATCGAGATAGATATAGACTTCCATATATCAAAATCATCAGTATCGAAAAAAATTCGATTGAGCCATGTCCGTCCGTCCGTCTGTCCGTTAACACGATAACTTGAGTAAATTTTAAGGTATCTTGATGAAATTTGGTATGTAGGTTCCTGGGCACTCATCTCAGATCGCTATTTAAAATGAACGATATCGGAAAATAACCACGCCCACTTTTTCGATATCGAAAATTTCGAAAAATCGAAAAAGTGCGATAATTCATTACCAAATACGCATTAAGCGATGAAACTTGATAGGTGAGTTGAGCTTATGACGCAGAATATAAAACTAGTAAAATTTTGGACAATGGGCGTGGCACCGCCCACTTTTAAATGAAGGTAATTTAGAAGTTTTGCAAGCTGTAATTTGGCAGTCGTTGACGATATCATGATGAAATTTGGCAGGAACGTTACTCTTATTATTTTATGTCTGCTTAATAAAAATTAGCAAAATCGTAGAACGACCACGCCCACTTTTTAAAAAAATTTTTTTTTTAATTCAAATTTTAAAAGAAAAGTTAATATCTTTACAGCATATAAGTAAATTATGCCAACATTCAACTCCAGTAATGATATGGTCCAACAAAATACAAAAATAAAAGAAAATTTCAAAATGGGCGTGGCTGCGCCCTTTTTCATTTAATTTGTCTAGGATGCTTTTAGTGCCATAAGTCGAACAAAAATTAACCAATCCTTGTGAAATTTGGTAGAGGCTTAGCTCCGAGGACGATAACTGTTTTCTGTGAAAAAGGGCGAAATCGGTTGAAGCCACGCCCAGTTTTTATACACAGTCGATCGTCTGTCCTTCCGCTCGGCCGTTAACACGATAAATTGAGCAAAAATCGATATATCTTTACTAAACTCAGTTCACGTACTTATCTGAACTCACTTTGTATTGGTGTAAAAAATGGCCGAAATTCGACTATGACCACGCACACTTTTTCGATATCGAAAATTACGAAAAATGAAAAAAATGCCATAATTATATACCAAATACAAAAAAAGGAATGAAACATGGCAATTTTATTGCTCTATTGACGCAAAATATAACTTTAGAAAAAAACTTGGTAAAATGGGTGTGACACCTACCATATTAAGTAGAAGAAAATGAAAAAGTTTTGCAGGGCGAACTCAAAAGCCCTTGGAATCTTGGAAGGAATACTGTACGTGGTATTACATATATAAATAAATTAGCGGTACCCGACAGATGATGTTCTGGATCACCCTGGTTCACATTTTGGTAGATATCTCGAAAACGCCTTCACATATAAAACTAAGGGCCACTCCCTTTTAAAACCCTTATTAATACCTTTAATTTGATACCCATATCGTACAAACACATTCTAGAGTCACCCCTGGTCCACGTTTATGGCGATATCTCGAAAAGGCATCCACATATAGAACTAAAGCCAACTCCTTTTTAAAATACTCATTAACACCTTTCATTTGATACCCATATCGTACAAACAAATTCTAGAGTCACCCCTGGTCCACCTTCATGTCGATATCTCGAAAAGGCGTCCACCTATAGAACTAAGACCCACGCCTTTTTAAAATACTCATTAACATCTTTCATTTGATACCCTTATCGTACAAAAACATTCTATAGTCACCCCTGGCCCACCTTTATGGCGATATCTCGAAAAGGCATCCACCTATAGAACTAAGGCCCACTCCCTTTTAAAATACTCATTAACACCTTTCATTTGATACCCATATCGTATAAACAAATTCTAGCGTCACCCCTGGTCCACCTTTATGTCGATATCTCGAAAAGGCGTCCACCTATACAACTAAGGCCCACGCCCTTTTAAAATACCCATTAACACCTTTCATTTGATACCCATATCGTACACACAAATTCTAGGGTCACCCCTGGTCCACCTTTATGGCGATATCTCGAAAAGGCGTCCACCTATAGAACTAAGGCCCACACCCTTTTAAAATACTCATTAACACCTTTCATTTGATACCCATATCGTACACAAAAATTCTAGAGTCACCCCTGGCCCACCTTTATGGCAATATCTCGAAAGGGCATCCACCTATAGATCTAAGGCCCACTCCCTTTTAAAATACTCGTTAACACCTTTCATTTGATACCCATATCGTACAAACAAATTCTAAAGTCACCCTGGTCGACCTTTATGGAGATATCTCGAAAAGGCGTCCACCTATAGAACTAAGACCCACGCCCTTTTAAAACACTAATTAACACCTTTCATTTGATACCCATATCGTACAAACATATTCTAGAGTAACCCCTGGTCCACCTTTATGGCGATATCTCGAAAAGGCGTCAACCTATAGAACTAAGGCCCACACCCTTTTAAAATACTCATTAGCACCTTTCATTTGATACCCATATTGTACAAACGTATTCTAGAGTCACCCCTGGTCCACGTTTATGGCGATATCCGGAAAAGGCGTCCACCCATAGAACAAAGACCCACTC